>NC_061100.1:60561414-60581414 GCF_015104395.2 Macrobrachium nipponense
TAGGCTATCAACACTCCAAGTTTAAAACGGAGAATATAGAAAGAACCAGAATGAGTGAGATGGTGAAAGAGTTTATTGAGTCAGGCAAGCTTCTAGGTCTAGAGGGGAATGATCTCCGTGAGTATGTCGAGAAGAAAGAAAGAGAAAAGTATGAGAGGGATGAAAGAGCGGCTGAGAGAGAGGAAAGAGCAGCTGAGAGGGAAGTGTAGCAAGTGAGAGAAGCAATGAAAATGCAGCAAGAGAAAGAGAGAGAAGCAATGATAATGCAGCAAGAGCAAGAGAGAGAAGCAATGAAAATGCAGCAAGAGAGAGAATTAATAAAAATGCAGCAAGAGAGAGAAATGTTGGTAATGCAGCAGGAAGAGAGAAAGAGCGTATGCATGAGTTGGAAATTGCTCGGTTAAGGGAAAGTACTCGTAACAGTCGGACAGGCGAGAACGGAAACGAAGCTGATATGTTAGGTATGAGTGCAGTGCTAAAATTAGTACCAAAGTTTGATGAGGAAGATGTTATGACATATTTCATGTGTTTTGAGAAGTTAATGGAAAGAATAGGTTCTCCTAAAGAAATGTGGACTTTATATTAGCAATCAGTTTTGAGTGGTAGGGCACTTACTGTGAATAGTTGCATGTCTAAGGAGGAATGTGATAATTACGATATCGTGAAAGAAACTGTTCTTAGTGCATATAGTTTAGTACCAGAGACATACCGTAAAAAATTTAGAAATTTGAGAAAGGATGAAAATACTATGTATGTAGAATACGGTAAGAAGTTAGAAAGGCTGTTTTTTGATTGGTTAACTTCTGCTAAAGTTGAGGATTTTGATAGTTTCAAGAACTTAGTGTTGTTAGAAAACTTTAAAGATAACGTATCCCCTGAGATTAAGCTTTATATAGAGGAAAGGCGAGAAGTATCTTTTGCAGGAGCAACTAGGCTAGCTGACGAATATAGTCTAACTCATAATTTGAGTGTTAGTAAGAAATGAAATGATCCTTCGTCTGGTAGAGTACAAAGCAGTAAAGGTTTCAGTCCTAGTAATAGCAATGCGAGTAAAAGTGACTATTCCTGTTATACATGTGGAAAACCTGGTCATACGTCTAAGGTTTGTAAGAGTAAAATGACATCTAGTGGCTCAGAAATAACTTGTTTCCGATGTAATGGGAAAGGGCATTTAGCGAGAAATTGTGCAGTAGAAAGGAAGGAAGGTAAGAAACCAGTATCTCTAGTTAACCTTTCGTCAAGTAGGAATGATGTGATGAGAGAAACTAGGAAAATTTTTGGTGAATTTCTGTCAGAAGGCATAGTTTCCTCTCTTGGAGGAGTAGATTCGAGAGAAGTAGTCTTGCTTCGAGACACAGGAGCTGTTGTCTCACTGATTAGGAGAGAGTGTGTGCCGAACAGGGCAGAAATCAATATGGAAGAGAAAGTCATGTTAGGTGGATTTCCTAACACTTGTGTCCTTTGTCCTTTGTTGAAGTTGAATTTAGAAAGTCAGGTAGTGTCAGGAGAAGTGAAACTTGCCGTTGTTGACAGTTTGCCCATCGAAGGCGTTGACATTATTTTCGGTAATGACTTAGCTTTATCTAAGAATGTGAATCCTGTTGTGAGGAATATTCCAGTGCCGTAAATGGTAGTAACTAGGTCGGGTTTAGATACAGACGTAGACTACGGTCATAATTTGTTCGTGGATTCGAACGAGAGTGAGTTCGTGGATTCGAACGTGAATAAGTTCGTGGATTCGAACGTGAGTAAGTTCGTGAATTCGAACGAGTGTGAGTTCGTGGATTCGAACATGAGTGAGTTCGTGGATTCGAACAAGTGTGATAGAGGTAGCGAGGTTGATCTTGGCATGAGTGTGGCTGAGAGACCTAACTCTATCGTTGACAGTGATAGCCAAACGGAAGGTGTAGCTGTCGAAAGTAAAGTAGTAAATGTACTAGTATCTAGTCCTAGTTACGGTGATGAATTAGGCTCTAGCATTTTGGATAAGGATGAGCTAGTCAAGTTGCAGAGAGAGGATGAGACTCTAACCCGAATTTTTGAATGTGAGCTGGATGACGATCTCGATGATGTGTGTAAGGAAACTTTTTGTTTAAAGGACGAAGTTTTGTGTCGTTATGTTCGACCGAAGTCAGGTAGTAAAGGGGAAGTCACAGAACAATTAGTAGTTCCTAGGAAGCTTCGTGAGCTAGTTTTGAAGTTAGCACATGATGAGCAAGGACATTTGGGAGTAAATAAAACTTTCAAGTGTATTAGTAGGGCGTACTTTTGGCCTAAGATGAAAAATGACGTGAAGGGGTATGCTTTAAACGATCATGAATGTCAAATTGCTGGGAAACCGATTCAAGTAATTCCCAGAGTTCAGTTGTGTAATATTCCTCCAGTAGGCAAGTCTTTTGAGAATGTATTTATAAATATGTTCGGACCTTTGCCTAGAAGTAAGGGTAGAGATGATAGCATAACTAATCTTGAGTATTAGGAAAAGCATTTAAGAGTTGGTTGGCAACTAGCGGAGAAGAACGGAAGTCCGAACGGAAGTCAAGGGGGAACTGAAGGAAAACAAGATCTTAGAGCAAAAGAGAGAAGTTTGTGTGTAAGAGATAAAGTTTTAGTACTACTCTCTAGAGAAAGGCCCTTTTTACCGTATAAGTTCAAAGGTCCTTTTTCAGTGTTAGAGGAGATGGGAAATATATATCAGAATTAATGTGGGTAAGAGTAGAGCAAAGGCAATAAATGTAAATTTGCTTCAGAATTATAAAGAACGCCCCGTACCTTGGCCGCCGCCCGTGCCCTTGGTAATTATGTCCCAGAAAGATAAATTAGTTTTGAGAAAGACGCAAGAGGTGTCTTAGTCTTTCAAAGTTTTGAGCAGAGTTCAGAAAACGGAAAAAGTAAGAGAGAAGGATCAGAAGAAAAGTTGCTCGAGAGTTGGTTGGATTTTAGTCAAGCCATCTTCAGGAGTGGACGCCCGAGTTATCTCGACGTTGAGAAGACTTCAGAGAAGAAAATGTCCTGCTAGAGGTTTTGGGGAGTTCCTGCCTTTCAAGTACCAAGAGTAGACTTTATTTTCTGCAATACAGAGTCAAGAGGACGTCTGCATTGCCGCTCTCCTTTTGTGAAGCCACCGCTTCGAGTCACTAAACCGTCCCGCAAGTATTTGAATTACCTCGCTGTTCCCCCAGTTCATGCAGTGTAATATTCTGTTTTTTTATGTAAATAGGAGATACCATTCTGCATTTACCTTTGTTAGTAAGCTTGTAAATAAACCTTTGTTGTGTTAGTGTTTCTTTCTATATTCGTATCCCCAGTTTCAATTGTTGGTGTTGAAATATTTTTTCTTTTATTTATTTCATATCGAACCTGAAGCGGACCTCTCTCAGAGGCCGTAACAACATCATAGCTGAGGGAGGCAGTGGGTAGACCAAGAAAGTCTTTACGTAAATTGGTGTTGAACTAAAAACAAAAAGGGGAAAGAAAAGTTAAAGTGCTGTATATCGAGAGTTGCAAAAATCTGGTATCAAGCCATTTCATGTTATCAGCAAGCTGAACATCACTTAGCAACTGAGAGAAGACCCTGCATGGTTTTTTGGTTAATTTCTGAAAGGTTGGGATGAAGCTGACTTTCTCCATGTTGCCGCATCAGATGAATTCTTCATTTACACAGTCAGGAAGCCAACTCATAAAAATAATACCATTTGGGCTGCAAAGTTGGATGATTTCAGCTATGACGTGTGCTATCGCCAAGCTGTGACATTTCCTGAATGTTTGGGAATTTTTCTCTGTTTCACAGCCAAACGGTTAATGTGGATCATCAAAAAGAAAAAAAATGCAGGCTGTGGTACAGGCAGATGGAGGCCACACAATATATTAAATACCCAGAGAGAAACTTAGATAATTACCTGTTCTGAATTACTTTTGTTTTTTTCCATATCAATTTTAGTTTTTGCTGTAGAGGGGGACCTCTAATTTCGAACACGCTATATATATATATATATATATATATATATATATATATATATTATATATATATATATAATATATATATATCATATATATACTATATCATATATATATATATATATATATATATATATATATATATATATATATATATATATATATATATATATGTATATATATATATATATATAATATATATATTATATATATATATATATATATATATATATATATATATATATATATATATATATATATATATATTATATATATATATATATAGTATATATATATATATATATATATATATATATATATATATATATATATATACACACACACACACACACACACTACATATATATATATATATATATATATATATATATATATACACACACACATATCATATATATATTATTAATATATATATATATATAATATAAAAGAGAGAGAGATAGTGTTATTGCAGATCTTTTATGTTAATCTTTTACCTTGCATTATTTTTTATTTCGTTGACAATGAACTGAAATATTCTAATGGTAGAAAATAAATGACAAACCAAGAGAATTAATTATACCATTACGGTCGAGTCAAGAATTTTTGTGTTCACGTAATCGGATAATTTTCTATATGTACAACGTCTCCAATGTATTTTTCCCATACATTTTCTTGGGCAAACGAGTTCGGGCGGAGGAGAAAAAGTGACCTATTGGAGGAATGATAGACCTTCACCCGTATCCCTTTACTCCTGATCCCTCGCCAAGACCATGTAGCGCGGAAAGCAGGTAGTCGTTTCATCATCTGAACGCGGCCAAATGCCAAGGAGAAAAGGAGATTTGTATTTTTCATTATATCTACTTATTTGGAAAGACTGTAGAAGGAAATGGGGATGATGATTTATTTTAAATTGGAATGAAATTAATCAATAGGAACCACTGAAGCTGCTAAGCTGATCTAAATATAGGAAAAAATTCATATTATGAATTAAGCAACGAATAATAAAAAAAACTTTTTTCATGGGCTAGTTCAACCAGCCCAAAGAGTGAGTCGGTAAAAAGTGGGTGGGCTAATTCAGGTAGCCCAAAGAGTTCAAAGGGTTAAGCCTATTGATATTGAATATTTGTGCTGAGAGTATCTCAGATCTTTTGATGTTTGCCCTATATAAATCTTATTGCATTCTTTGCAAGGAAACCTGTGTACAATATTGTTTGAGTTTGACATTGCTTTTCTTAATTAGTTTAGTTCAAAAAATATTATCATATTTGAATACTAAGTTAATATCAACGGTATTTAGAATAGGTACAGCAGGAATGAAATTGAGATTAAATGATACACAGAGGATATTCTTAAGTTCTTTGTTAACACTGGTTGGGTTGTAATATGTCTTTTTTGCTTTATTCTTACAAAATTAAAAAAAAAAAATATGGAGGGTAACATAATCGATCTCCTTTCTATCAAAAATTTTAAATTCATCTTCCAAAAATTCAGGACCATAAATTCTAAGAGTTCTAAGACACATACTGGAAAATGTTGACACCTTAATTTGTTTAGCATGGTTAGAGTAAAAATGAATATATGACAAATTATTCATAGGTTTCCTATATCCTTTAAAATAAAAATTGGTGTTATTTCTAATAACTAAGTCATCTAAAAATGATATACAGTTATTTTCTTTATATTCTTTTGTGACTTATATAGAAGGTATAAGATATCTAATTTTATGCAAGAAATCAGGAATATTTACATTTTCTTTTATATTACAAAAATAGTCGTCTACATATCAAACCAGAACACCTTAGAGAATAAATTTCTTGGCCTAAGTGTAGACTCAAGGACCTACAAGTGATTAATAGTCAAAAGTGGCGAAAGATGGTTACGCAGAGCCATACCAAATATTTGTTCAAAAAAATTACCATTGAAAGTGAATTAAAAAATTTTATACAAATGGATATTAAATTAATAATAACGTTGGTAGGCAATGCTAGATTTTACAAGTCCAAATGTTGTGATGTATATTGAAGTAAGTCATGAATCGGAACTTTAGTGAATAAAGACGTTACATCAAAACTGGTCAATTTGTCAGTACTGGATAATTCAATTTGGGAGAGTCTAGCACAGAAATCAACAGAGTTTTATAAATGGGAATTTGAAAAAGTACCCAAGATAGATGATAATAATTTAATTAGGTATTTAAAAAGTTTATTGCTAACAGTAATGGTTAAACTGATAATGGGACGAATAGGGTAGAGATTGGCCAGTTGTCGTCATTTTCTATTATATTGAACCGAATTCCTTTAGTATAGTTTTTATTTTAGAATTTAAACTTTTTATGACGTTAGCTAATGGGTCTTTCCGTAGCTTTTTGTAATTTCTAGAGATAATATGTAAGTTTTCCCTTTTTTCCCCATAACTGACTTTATGAATTATTACAAAACAGCTTTAGTAATATGCAAACTTTTATCTTTCTTCATTTCTTGAATATATCTATAAATCTTTTCGGGAAATTCACTATTCTATTAGGTATTTGAAGAATTGTGAAAAAAAGCCATTTTTGTCGAAGGCACGTCAACAAGGAATTTAAATCTCCATCATGGATTGTCCCTTGATCCTCTTTCCTTGTCTCTTTTGCTTAAAGAGCACATTGCCCAGATTAACAAACTGTAATGCTGCCCCCCACCTTTTTATGTTTTTGTATATAAAGGCCTATCAACTTTTATTGTATTCAGTGATAACTTGAAAATGTAAATTATATTACGAAAGTGTCCAGTTATTCACTTACCCTCTTACTGTGGATTTAACCCTACACACACACACACACACACACACACACACACACACCACACACATATATATATATATATATATATATATATATATATTATATATATATATATATATATATATATATATTATAATATATATATTATATATATATATATATATATATATATATATATATATATATATATATAGATAGATAGATAGATAGATAGATAGATAGATAGAATATAGGTATATAGATATGAAGATAACAGGCCAATAAACTGTTTTAACGTTGCAAACCATATATTTAGAAAAAATATGGCACAGGATGTCTTATAAGAGTATATACAAAACAACTATTAGGTGTGGCAGTATGTCTATGTTGATGACGACCCAGGAAGGGTGGAAATTAAACTATTCCCTGAGATTTTTGGCCTCATTCACTCCCATCTGGCGACTCGTCTGGTGGTAGGATGTTCTTGGACACCTGCTTGAGAAGCGGCCCAAGGATTAACTCGGTGATGTCATCCGATTTTCAGTGTCCTCCTGACAGGTTCATATCGTTGGTTTGACTGATAATAGCAGATTCAAGATTCCAGCATCTTTCTTTTTGTACAGAGCGAACTCCCGATGGATTTGGTATAAAGGAAACCGAATGTCACTGTTCAAAGTTTTCAAAGTGATTCTTTTACTTTATCTTCTGATGGACCTTCTAGTGCCTTCCCATTTTTGGGTCACGACTGGCAGGATTATCAGACCTGAGATGTTCTGTAGCTTTTTGGATGCTTTCATCGCACAGAATTTTTATTTATTGCTGAAGTCTATTTGTATATTGTGAGAGGGGTCTCTAAAGTATATTGTAATCGCTTTATTTATAACATTCTCGATTATGTATGGTAGGTAAAGCAGTTGCATTAGGTGTTGGCGGATCGTGTTGAATTCTTTATCTATGTACCCATTTGAACATAAATAAAGCGAATGCAATATACTATAGAGGTCCCACTCCCGATAGACATATAGTCTTTAACAATAAACTAAAAATTTCGTACAATGAAAGCATCCAAAAAGCTACAGATATATTTACTCATTTTCCTCCAAAAACTGTCGGTTGAACAATATCGGTGTACACATACATATAATCTACATCACAATTATCCTGTAAGGAATCGACCGAGAGATGCGCATTCACCGCATCAGGGCCGTAAACTTCGTACACGGTATTATCTTTAAAACCCAGCATTCTGGCCGCTTTATTACTGAATTTGAAGGACACCTGGCCGCTTTATTACTGAATTTGAAGGACATACCTTTAATGTCCCCCAGCTCAATATTCTGCCTCTTAATGTGAGGGATAATAATTCTCCTGCTGTCTTCATCCCAACCAAATGCATCTTTACTGTTGAAAACGTTTTTGTATTCACTGTCGAAATATACTTTTGAATCTTCAAAAATATCCCTGTTGAGCGCCCTCACCAGTCTTTTCATGTCCTCGGCTCACAAAGCCGTCGTCGGTCTATAGATATAGGCGTGCTTGTTATTTTTACCACGTTTAGTAACAAACTGGAGGGAGAATTCTTCATCTCTTGATAATACATAATAAACTCCCGGAAACATGATCGAAGCTAGACCCACTTCATATTCGTTTCCATTCAGTAGGAATATAGAAGCAGGCAACACATCCACAAACCTGGACGCTGAGTTATTCACGTACTTGTCCAAGCAGCCTAGACTGCTCACATATATGTGTTCACCTGTCATACTGGCGAAGTACTGCACATAATTTCACTCATCTAGGTCTTCTATGAATGGTGCATGACATGCTTTTACCTTTAATAAACTTAATGTCCTCCCCCTTCTTATTCGTCACACCAATGGAAATGTAATCTACCATATTTGTATTTAAAGGTTTATAAACTGCATTATGCGAACCTCTACCCCGTCGATATTCCTACGTGAAATAGTCCAGGATATTCACCGTTTCATCACCCAGTGATGAGGGTTGAATAATGTTGGAATATAAGTAAATGTAATCGATACTGTGATCACTGAGATAGGAAGTTTTGGAGTGGTGATTTCTTAACACCCCCACACCATAAATCATGTATTGCACTCCTATGTTAAACCACAATAAACGCACAGCCCTAACACTAAACTTTTCAACAACTGAAACAACTCCTTCTACTTTCGCAACCTCGGCATTCACGTATGTGAGGCTTATCCTCTTCAAATCATCATTCCATGAAAATAACCCTTCCCTACGCATAACATCCCGAATTTATGCACCGCAAAACGTTTCTAGTTGTTCTGTAATGTCTGTATTGAGTGTTCTAGTCAATCTATTCATATTCCCCGCTAATAAGCCAACAGCGGGAACATACGTGAATCCGTATAAGCGAGTTGTCAAACTCTGATTTAAGGTGACTTTAAACTGAAGTGTGAAATCTTAATCTTCTGTTGTGATGGTGCCTAGTATTTGTTTGGAAGTGTAACCCCTATGACACCTAATTCATATTCTACCTCTTTTGATAGAGTTATGGGAGTGGCCAACCTATTTACAAATTTACAGGGCCGGTTTTCAGGAACTGAATCTAGGCACACCCCGCTTTTCACATATAAGGTATATTTGCTACGCATGCTAAACACACAATGCTGGTAATGCACATTATAGAGGTCATATACACCATACAGCTTAGAAGTGCTGAATAAGAAATATAAAAAATTAATTGTATTTATTATACAAAATAATGGAACATACATACATACACATGTACATAAACAGGTTGGCAAAAAATTTTTTTTAACATATGTGGGTCATACAGCTATGCTCTGTTCAACCCTCAGGCTTAATTCCTCCGTGTCCACCACTTCCAAACGCCTCAATTTGGAAAATGAATCCTTCAACTGCACATCTGCACACTTCTCGTCCATGAAGGATAAAACTGGCTCCTTGACAACTATACATGTGACATTTCCGTGGCGTTTCATCTCCTCACCAAAGGAGATAGTCACAGGTAAGTATTGGTTTAACCAGACGCAGTTCACGCAACTACTTTGTCCTATCCCTGCGGGGAATAGGACATATTTCACATCTTCACACAATACTTTTTTTTAACTGAATTTTTAAACTCTTCAACGCTGAATAGAAGTGATTGTATCTCATTTGTCATGTATCGTTTCGCAACCTTTCCACATGGTCTTCATCCTTAGAATACATTATACTCAATTTGGCGAATTCATTGTCTTCCACGGGTGCATCAATTCCATACTGGGTTAGCAATGTGAAAATGATGGGAAGGTCATGTTCTTCAGCATTGAATGTATTCTCTCCCTCGGGTACTGTCAGAATGGCAGCACCTTCTCTCCCAAGGTGATGGAATGAAGCGTAACACTTGGCACCATCCCATAATCAAGAGCATAAAGGATGAAGTTTAGTGTCCACCAGGATACATCATGTAAAGAGTAATGCTCCTACAATGATACCCATGCTTAAGTATTGGAACAGAAACGCATGAGTTTAGAATAGCTAATTTTTTTATTGTCCTAGCTCTGTTGTGATGGTGACCCGCGACGTCAGCATAGGGGCAAACCCTCACGATGTCTTCAACTAATCCATAATTTCGGCATGTTACACAGTTAGTGGCTACAACCAGGCAACACTCCTTCTTCTTGAACTTGGTCTCGGATAAACTCCCCAAAACCAGCTTGCAGGGTGAAGAAGCCATCTCGAACAGCGAATGTGAGTGTGCACATCAACACTAAATGTGCTAATGCACTCTTAAACTTGATAGGGTATCCAAGTCCTCTCCTCTCCACCATGATTCATACTAAGCTCCGCCCCCCTTAGAAACTTTATCGCGCCCGCACGATTGGACAGGTTCATCTCTGACCATTTTTCATGGAAAAATTTGCGCTTCTCTACACGTTAAGAGGAATGAATGAATCACCCACACCTGTGTTTACCCTACCTCCCCCACTGGTGTATTCATTGCCTGCATTGATGCTGTTAACATTATTATTGTTATTATTATTCTAATCACTATTGATGCTATGCTTATTACCGTTGTTGTTGTTATTGGCGACGCTATTACCACAAGTTTCCTGACCTTTTATTAACCTCTCATACATGATGGCCGGTACAACATAGAACTCCTTCATATTTTTTATTTTCCTATATAAAAAGACTTCCTATCAAACTGGCTGCAATAGGAAGTAATACAGACAGAATAGCACCACCTTTGCAACTTTTCAATATGTTTTTCTTATTCGCTAACGCTGTTGTTTTCAAGCATACTTGACTGATTTTCCTCTTACACCTTCTGATAAAAAAATGAGGGTTGTTTCGCTTGTCAGGTTACCGTAACGAAAATTTCTAAAAATTCTGGATATGGTAGTGATAAATGCTCTGCTTAATGTGGGAATTATTCTACTCCTTTCGGCGGGGGACAGACAGAAGATCAATGAAATAAAATCTTTGTTTTTACATATTGAAGCTTCCCTTTTACAACTCATGTCTGCACAATTTGGGATTCATCGTCCCACGAATTAAATTGAGCAGTATAATCCTTCAAATCAACATAATATTGTGTTCTGTTGCCTCTCCTCTTACTCCCTAAGTAGGCGATGTCATAGGTTTCAGGCAATTCGGTAGGTATTAATTCTTCTCTGTAGAATGTACCTTTTATTTCTTCTCCCGCTAAATCTTCTAAGATGTAAACCGTAGGATTTTGCAGAGTAACGAGCTTCTTGATTTCAAAAATTTCTAGAGTGCTTTGAACTGTGCATCCTCTCCCGAGAGCAGCATTCCGGTTTTCATCAGCTATGTGTACAGCATCTCTTAGGTTCAAGGTTGAACTAGTGCGGCCTGTTGTTGGAAAGGCGTTTTTTATACATTCTCGAGAATTGACTTTTAATGCCCGCTTTAGTCTTCATTGCATGCACTTCCTTAGACGTCTGCCCATTCTCTAAACTCTAGTGCGGTGAGTTGTTATAGCTCTAAACTATGTCCTGCAGAACATTGATATCTTAACCCCCCCCCCCTTTTTATTAAAACTACACAAATTGGAAACCCCTACCTGTTGTCAATGGTGCCCTCTGTCTGCAACCATGTCGTTAGGCTATTAAGATCTCGTAAGTATAAAAATATATTATTTATTACCCAAAGCAGTTGAATATAGAATAGAACAAAATGATTAACAAGTCATAGTGACAGAAAACCCAAATCTGCCCATAAAGAAAACTAGTAAGTTAACATTCTACCCTCCTGACTAAGAATTCACTCCCAGACCCAAAATGTCAATAAGTTCATTATATTGGTCAGGTTAGAGATTCTCGTCTCTAGTACCATGAAATAGAACCCATCTTTACGATGGGGGTTTTCTCTCCCGACACCTGACGTGTACCAACTGACCTCTTTGTGCTCACCAAAAGGAATGTGACTTTCGCAAGTGCCTTGGTCTATTAGACCTGTAACTTCCGTACAAACGAATGTACATGCTTGATGCCAAGAAAAGCGATCTCTCGGTTAAACGTTTACGTACCCAAATTCTTTCACTCAAGTAAGCTGCCCTTACAGTTCAGCCTGTCTCCAAGCAAGACATGATATGTGATTCACTAACATTATACACTTGTAAGAGATACATTTCAATATGTTCTTGTGTGTAAGGTATCTGTATATTCGGTTTTTAATTCTTCTTATCACCCTTTCAGCTATAGAAGCTTTAATTTCTTGTGAGTAGATGCTATATAACTTCCTCACATGTTTTTTATAATATTCCCTACCTTCGTCGCTGTTCAGATAGGGCATTCCTGAAAAAACACTACATTCTAGAAACGCTTTTAGAGCATCGAGCACTGTGAAACCGTCTTTCTTTTTCAGGGGAGGACGCGCAAATACCTCGAAAATTGGTCGATGAAGAACAGCAGATACTTATAACCATCATTGTGAGGAGCGAGTTTTGACATGTCAGCCAGATCTGTGCTGGCCACCACTCGAGGTTTGGAAGATATGATTTTCCTCCTAAGGAAATGTTTGCATGTAGTTTTATGTAAGGTTTATGATGGCTGGCCCCGTAAAAATCCTGTAACGTCTGCTTTGATTATGTCCCTGTCCTCCTTCTTCACAGCTAGGTTGCGTCACATTCTCATATAAATTCATAAGCAGTTGGATCTGTTCTTTAGTCATATTTGTATGCGATTTGGTATTCGGTCTCCCCGAAGATATTCGTTCTCAGTGTTACAGTTCGGGTGTTGAATGAAGTTCCTGTGATATTCTCAATTATTTTCATCACTTTTCAACCACTGATAATACTTAATATACGAGAGAGACAGACAGACAGACAGACAGACACAGACAGACAGACAGACAGGCAGACAGACAGACATATAGACAGACAAACAGACAGACAGACAGACCGGTTTCATAATTCCTTTCCCACTCTAAATAGTAATTTGAATTATATATGGGTTGTCGGTTAAACTGTGTGATTTAATTTTGATTACCTGATTATCACGGGGTAATAATAAAGTAATCATCTCCATTTTCTTTAAGATGCACTCGTGAACTAAGGCAGACTTGAGAATTCCTTAATAGTTATTGAGTATATATAGCACTGCGTAATACCATATGTGTTGCGTTGATGGCTAAGAATATAGGTATGAATATAGTCTATAAATGAAACAAAATATCACTTGGAAAAGTGTTTAGATCAAACAGCACATCCATTTTTATTTTTATATGATTCTTCAAAATCATTCAAATTCATAAGCAACAAATATATTCAGATTACATAAGTTATGACTTGTATTGATGAATATATATCATCAGTTTGGTCTGTTGCCGTCAGGGAATAAAGGAATAAAGATAGAGTGACTCTTCAATTATGACAGTTTGCAATGCTGCAAAATAGATACAAACCTGTGAAAGACACAAATAAATTTATTTCTTAACTGATTATGAGTGAGGCGACAACTGGATACCTTCTTTATAAAAAAAAAAAAAAAAAAAAAGACATGTATGTTAAATGCCAGAAAATAAGGTAATAGGTAATACTTAGGCAGTCGTCCTAAATGACAGTCCCAATTGAAAGAAATACAAGTAAAACACTTTTTCGAACCTGTCTTAAAAATAGGTATGTATATGAGTATGGCGCGTCACTTTACATTAATGATAAGTAATATAATTCAAGTGTTACATGAAAAGAGAAACACATACAACGATATTATGATAGAAGTTTCCTCCAAATTATACCCATTTTCTATTTTTTTTTTTTACAGCAATTCACCTACTGAGCATTAAGGAAGTAGACAAAGCTCCTGAACAGGGTGACGGTGATAAGCTCTTTAGCCTACTCCCATTTATGTAATTTAAGAAAATACAATAACAATAATTAAATTAACACAGATTCTACAAAATCCAATGTATTTATTACATAATATAGTTACGTAATATAATATAATATAATATAATATATATAATAATAATAATATATAATATAATATAATATAATATAATATATAATATAATATAATAGGCAGGAAAAGGGTGGGGCCCCAGGGAGGAGACGGGAAGTTCAGGAAAGTGGGTTGAGGAGAGATGAGGAGGAAAGTGTGAGGGAGGTAGGTAGGGAGGAACAGGATGGGAGTAAGGCACGTTCGAAAAGCACAGGTTGGCAATGCTTGGCAACATCTTTTTAACTCAAGCGTAAACACCACCGTAACTAACTCCATTTGGGCAATACTATATGTTACCAAAAGTACAAGTGACGCATCTTGTACACTGTGTTAAAGTACCATTTTGATCACATAATTTGAGAAAAACGATGGCTGGCGGGTCCTGAAAGGCATAGTAGTATTTTTCTTACTCATAGGTCCTTCAAATGGTAAAATGTGTAACACACAAAAATGTGAAATGGTACATATATATATATATATATATATATATATATATATATATATATATATATATATATATATATATATATATATATATATATATGTACCATTTCACATTTTTGTGTGTTACACATTTTACCATTTGAAGGACCTATGAGTAAGAAAAATCAGAGTAGCTGATGAATGAGTTTCTGGGGATGGCCTGAGATAAAAGTGCTTAGTTCAACAAGTCAATGCACGACAGTTTTATGAACTCTTCTCAAAGTGCCTTTGTGAAACTGGATGCAGCTAGAACCGTGAGGCGCTAGCGAACTGTGTGTTCGTATGTGCGTGTGCGCCTCTTTCTGTTAAAAGTGTCATACCCAAGCCTATGGGAGGATTTTGACAAGAGGGCTTCAAGTCACAGGCAAGATGCTGTGGCATTCGCCGGGGGAGTTTTTTGTTAATAGTGTTTAGTGTCCGGTTGTCTGGGTAAGTGTTGAAGTGCTTTAGCCAAAGGGATGGCTTGTTTGATATCTTGTAAGATGTTCCATTTTATTAACTTTGTCTTTAAACTTGTGTGTGTACTTACCGGGATGTGTTCTGTATCTTTGAAACAGACGGATCTGGAATGCGGGGGGGACAAAGAATTCCCAGAGGGGTGTAGACCTTTTTTTGGTGACCAGACATGTTACATTTACGGGGTTTTTTGAGTTAGTCTGTAAGACTGGAGTGCTTGATTGATTGATTTATTTATTCTTGTTAATAAACGTTAATGTTATGAAGCAACTCTCTCATTTTCATTACCTGTTAGAATGGAGAGAAAGAGGTGGAGAGAGAGAGAGAGAGAGGGATTGCCGAGAGAGAGAGAGAGAGAGGCTGTGTGTGTAACGTTGTGTGTGGTTGCCTTCCGTTTCGTGTCCACGCTTACCTTATGAATAATGGGGGGGAGAGTCCCCCAAGTTACAGTGGTGGCAGACGGTTAAGAGGGGATATAAAAGTCTTCTTTCTTTTTTATGCCTGGGAACGCCAATGTAGAGATGGGTGGCCAGTTAGAAAATAAAAGGGGTTATGGCTTAGCGATAGTTTTCGAACAACAAAGCCTTGGTGGGATTGTGGAAAATCGTTAAACTGTTAGTTTTCAGTTACTTAGTGAGAAAAAATGAGAAAATATCTGTCTGTTAACTGTGCTAAAGGGAGGGAAGGATTTTATTGGACTCAGCATTTTTCCCAGGGAGTCAGCCTAGAAGCCGTGAGCGCACCCAGTGTGACTTTTGCTTGTGTAATGACGAGTGTATTCCGAGATACCCGTGCGGGTGTTGTGTTTAATGCATATATCACTGCCGTGTTTTACGAGAATTTCGAGTTCTTTTTTTTCCCATTATGGAGTGGTGAGTGTTAAGACTATTGTTTTGAAGGGGTGGGAGTTTTGTTTAAATATTTCAGTATTTCAGGGAAATGGGATTGGTTCAAGAGGTCAACAATTTTTCTTGTCTTTGCCCCATAGTGACGTGTTTTCTTTATTTGCACGTGTTTATAATAGACGTATTCGTCTTCGTTTTAAACACATGAGAGTGTATAGAGATGTGTTTTTTGCATGTGAACTGTGCTTAGACACAGCGGCCACAATTTTACGGGCTCAGCACATTTCTGCAGAGAGGCGCGTTGCATTGCGAGGGTACTAGCATCCCTCGGGGGGGATAGTTGCATTGTGGGTACTGCATACCTCGAGGGAGGGTATTGCGAGGTACCACTGGCCTCCCTCGAGAGAGGGTACTAGTGTATTCCTTGGGAAGGGGTCCTCAGACACTGTTCAAGGGGAGATGGGGGTACTATTGTGTATGCCTCGGGCTGTTCTGTCGCTTGACTGAGGGGTTGTTCTCACGGGGGGGAGAAATTTTTTTTTCTCAGTGTGGGTGATCTCCCCCCTTTCTTTTTTTTTCTTTGTCGGGCTGTTAAAGACAAGTCTGCCCTTGACATTGAATGCTAAGATATCAGCTGATTGATTAGTTGATGAAGTGAAACGCCCGTAGAGTCTTTTTTTTTTAGAAAAGAGATTTTTTTTTCTCTCTTGGACGAAGAGAAAAGGAAATAAAAAGAGATTTTTCTTTTCTGTGAATGAGGGGAAAAGTAGTTAACATGCACGGGATGTGTTATATGTTTCTTTGTGCCTTGGAAGACACAAATATAAGGGGGATACACAGATTATTTTTTTTATTGTGTTGGAGAAATTACTTTGAAATGCCGATGATTGGTGTTGTATCCGTGTTGTGTGGCAATGGTGTTATGTCATGGTGTTGCATGCTGGAGAAATTGTATGTCATAGGATTCAGCAATACTGTTGTATGCTATTTGAATTTCACCCTTGAGATCTTTGCAAGAGAATTATTGCTGTGGAGAGTTATTATTATTGTTATTATTAATAATTGTTATACTTGAGATGTGTCACGGGAGGTTGCTTAAGTATAATTATCATTACGGGAGACATATTTTACGAGAGATTTGAGATATTTCATGGGAGATTAGTTGATAATTATTACAGATAATTATTCAAGGAGAATTATTACAATGAATTAATGGGAGAAGTCTTGTGTTAATTAATTGTTGAGTTTTTGTAACTTTGGAGAATATTTCAGTGATTCATGGGAGATGAGTTTTGCTGAATCTTGATGAGTCTGATTGAATCTTGGTGAATTGTGTGGAATCTTGCTGAATTTTTGCTGAATTTTTTGCTGAATTTTTGGAGAATGGACAAGCATTAACATTGGTGATATTTTTTGTACTGATACTGATGATTTTGATGATAGCAATTTTTTTGGTGATCTTGCTGATGATGATATTTCTGATACTGATTTTTTATATACTAATACGTGGGTGCCGTAATGCTATCAAGGGAGGTGAAATCTTTTTTTGAATTTGGGAGGAACTAACAACACATTGTTTTAGTTTTTTTTTTCTTTTTTTTATGAGTTCAGCAGATAATTGCTTGACATCTAGCGAGTTTTTCTCCTTTTTTGGAAGTTAGCCATAGCTGACAATTTTTTTTTACCATGGGTGAATTTGAGTTTATTTTTTCTCTCCAGTTAGTGTGAATATTGTCTCAGTTCATGACTTAGAGTCATTGTTCGGGAACGTGTTCGTGTTTTAGCTATTTGATGCTATAGAGAAATATATGGGAGAATTTTTTTGCACGTTTTTGGCACTACATTTTTTCTCTGGATATTTGTGTTCCAGAAATTGTGAGTTTTCTTGCACAATACCTTCGTTGTATTTGTGACAACTTTGTGAGAGATAGGAAACTTGGTTAAGTTTTCCAGTGGCTTATGTCGTAGTGCATATGGAGAAGTCTTTGCTTAGACACTGTGAGTTGGGAATTCTGTTATAATGACTTGTGGCACATTAGTGATTTTTTCTAGAATTTTCTAGACAGTTTTATTTGCCGAGTTTTTGACCTTTTTTTAAGCAGTTATGCTAAATGGAGAGAGTTTTTATAGTTTTTGACTATAACATTGAGTTATTCTTTGGAGAATTGGAGTTATAATTGAGATATATTATTTTGGAGTTATGATTTGAGATATAATATATGGGAGATATATTTTTGGCCATTTTTGATATTTGCCAAAATGATATGAGCTATGTTTAGTTCAATTATTTTGCAGCCATCTTTGTTGCAAATGGAGACACATATTTGGAGATATATGGGGCAATATTTGTGAGTATGTGAGTTAGATGCCTTGAGTGCACATTTTTTTGGAGATATATTTTTTGGAGCCTTGTTTTGTTCCACATGGAATATTGGGGAAATAGAGGTAAATATTTTGTATTTGCCGAAATAGAGGTGATTATTCTCTATTCTTGGAGTGGTGTTTTTTTTTACTGACATGTGGCTATTGGAGAAATAAGAGAGAATAATATAAGGGGGTTGGTTATTAACCAAATGGAGGAAATATTTTTATAACCGGAGTGGTGTTATTATTAATATGGTGTCTCATAATGGAGTTGGAATTAATCTTTGGCGGGTGACCCTTTTTTTTTGGCTATGGAGTTTTTTTTTGAGCAAAGAGAAGATTTCTGTGGTTCTCTTTTTTGGTTTCGTGACTATTTAGAGGCGAATGGCATTACTGCATTACAAGTCATTTGGAGATGTGTGCATTTTTTATGTTCACAAGTGTATTATTTTAGGAGAAATATAATTTGGGGAAAAGTCATGGTGAGAGAATAAGTCTTCGAGACAAATTTTTGAACACATTAGTCATATCCTGGAGTTAATTCTGTGAAATGTGTCTGTTAGACCTTTTTTTTCTGAAGAATCATGAGTTTCCAAACTTATGTGTCTGACTGGACAATTTTTGTGCTGATGTTAGAGCATACGTCCGCAGGCGATTTTTCTGCTGACAAGCGATGTGATGAGCCGTGTGCTGATTCTTTTCCTCTGGTGATGATAGATCAGAATTTTTGCAATATCTGGAAATGTTGACAATAGCATTTCACGAAAGCGCATGTGTGAGAGTTTGCTTTCTGGCAAATTCCATAACTTAACATGGAGCATTTCTTGGGAAAACGCGGGAGTTATGCATATTATACATGTATTATGTATTTTGTGATTGGGGAAATCTTCTTGTGATTATCCTTTTTTTTTATTATTTTTCTTCCTTTTCCTTGAGAGATATAATTTGGGGATTGAGCTTAAGTAGCATTTCTTTTTTGGACAGGAGATTTGATTTTACTGGGAGATGTGATTTTTCTGGGGTTGTTACTTAAGTAATGGGAGTTTGACATTAGGTCTCATTGTAATTACTTATTGAGCAGTAAAGGGGTTTTTGCTGTTAAAAGTTGGAGATTTTTACTGATTTTGTGGGTTGTTCAAATATCAGAGTTTGAGAGAACATTTTTTGGGTCTGGGTGTTACGAGATTCTTTTTTTTCCTTGGGCTCGTTGCGATTTTTATCTTTTCTTTTTTTTCTTGTGAGAACATTCGAGTTTGAAATGTGAGTGCAGAATTCCGTGGAGTTGCTGTGATTTCTGAGTTGTGTGTGTGCTGATGTGTGAGTTTGGAGAATTGAGTTGGAGAACTTGATGTTTTTTTTTTTTTCTTTGGGAGTTGTGATAATGACTTATGATTTGGTAGTCATATTAAGGGAGTTGATTGGGAGACGTTCAGTTGGTATTTCTGACTTTTTGAGATCATTGTTTGATAGAAGTAGTATGTCTGGGTTAATTTTCTTGGATTGACCAGTGACTTGACTGACATACTAACACCAAAAAAGTCGTTCCCCGACACCAGCAAGACGTCCACCAGCCGTGAAGAGAGGTTGCTGCCATGTTGTCCAGGGTGATTACAAGAATTTCCACGTGGGTGATCGCGAGAATTCTACAGCGTGTTTTTTGGGGATCTGCAGAAGCCG
>NC_061100.1:60588914-60598914 GCF_015104395.2 Macrobrachium nipponense
CTTCTGCTAAGAAAAATCGTATGCTGCAGAAATTTTGTGCTCCTACACAAATCGACACATATTTGTATAAAGCACAACTATTTGTGAATATTTCAACTTGAGCAGGGAATGCTTTTAGATTTTTTTGTTTAACGATACTATATCTGGAAATTAGTGTCCCGCGATTTTAATTTTGAGAGTTTAATAAGGAAAGGTTATTATTATTATTATTATTTATTATTTATTTTTTTTTTGCTCTATCACTGTCCTCCAATTCGACTGGGTGGTATTTATAGTGTGGGTTCCGGGTTGCATCCTGCCTCCTTAGGAGTCCATCACTTTTCTTACTATGTGCGTCATTTCTAGGATCACACTCTTCTGCATGAGTCCTGGAGCTACTTCAGCCTCTAGTTTTTCTATATTCCTTTTCAGGGATCTTGGGATCGTGCCTAGTGCTCCTATGATTATGGGTACAATTTCCACTGGCATATCCCATATCCTTCTTATTTCTATTTTCAGATCTTGATACTTATCCATTTTTCCCTCTCTTTCTCTTCAACTCTGATGTCCCATGGTATTGCGACATCAATGAGTGATACTTTCTTCTTGACTTTGTCAATCAACGTCACGTCTGGTCTATTTGCACGTATCACCCTATCTGTTCTGATACCATAGTCCCAGAGGATCTTTGCCTGATCGTTTCCTATCACTCCCTCAGGTTGGTGCTCGTACCACTTATTACTGCAAGGTAGCTGATGTTTCTTGCACAGGCTCCAGTGGAGGGCTTTTGCCACTGAATCATGCCTCTTTTTGTACTGGTTCTGTTCAAGTGCCGGACATTCGCCTGCTATGTGGTTTATGGTTTCATTTTTCGTATTGCACTTCCTACATATGGGAGAGATGTTATTTCCGTCTATCGTTCTTTGAACATATCTGGTTTTCTTAGGGCCTGATCTTGTTGCCGTGTTATCATTCCTTCAGTTTCCTTCTTTAGCTCTCCCCTCTGTAGCCATTGCCATGTGGCATCGTTGGCTAGTTCTTTAGTCTGTCTCATGTATTGTCCGTGCATTGGTTTGTTGTGCCAGTCCTCTGTTCTTGTTGTCATTCTCATGTCTCTGTATATTTCTGGGTCTTCGTCTACTTTTATTAGTCCTTCTTCCCATGCACTCTTTAGCCACTCGTCTTCACTGGTTTTCAGATATTGCTCAGGGGCTCTGTTCTCGATGTTGACGCATTCCTTCTATCTTAGTAGTCCTCTCCCTCCTTCCTTTCGTGTTATGTATAGTCTGTCGTATTTGCTCTGGGTGTAGTGCTTTGTGATTGTCATGTTTTTGTGTTTTTCGATCTATGCTGCGGAGTTCTGCCCTCGTCCATTCCACTATTCCTGCGCTGTATCTGATTACTGGCACTGCCCATGTGTTTATGGCTTTTATCATATTTCCGGCGTTGAGTTTTGACTTGAGTATCGCCTTGAGTCTCTGCATATATTCTTTCCTGATCGTGTCCTTCATCTCTTGGTGTTTTAAATCCCCTCCTTCCATTATTCCCAGTATGTGTTTGATGTTGCTCCCATCTGGTAGCTTTATCCCTTCAGTTCTCGTTACTTTGCCTTTTTGTATGTTGACTAAGGCGCATTTTTCTATTCCAAATTCCATCCTGATGTCCCCAGATACAATCCTTACAGTCTGGATTATTGTATCTATTTCCTTGATGCTCTTACCATACAGCTTGATGTCGTCCATGAACATCAGATGGTTGATTCTGTTGCCTCTTTTCTTGAGTTGGTACCCGGCATCCATCTTCTGTAGTACTTTTGTTATGGGAATCATGGCTTCTACGAAGAGTAGTGGGGACAGTGAGTCGCCCTGGAAGATCCCTCTCCTGATATTAACCTCTGCTAGTCTTATTCCAGAGCTTGTCAGTATTATATTCCAGTTGCACATTGTATTTTTGAGGAAGCTGATGGTGTTTTCCTCTGCCCCATATATTTTTAGGCATTCTATTAGCCATGTGTGTGGTATCATGTCGAAGGCTTTCTTATAGTCTATCCATGCATGCTAGGTTGGTTTTCCTTCTCCTACTGCTCTTCATTACCATTTTGTCTATCAGGAGCTGGTCTTTTGTGCCCCTACACTTCCTTCTGCAGCCTTTCTGTTGGTTGGGGATGGTGTTTGTCTCCTCTAGGTAGTTGTATACCCTTTCACTGATGATACCTGTTAGTATCTTCCACATTATTGGTAGGCAGGTGATAGGCCTGTAGTTACTGGCTATATTTCCCTTACTCTTGTCTTTTTGTACAAAGGATGTTCTTCCTGTGGTCATACATTTGGGTACATTGTGATTTGAGATACAATGCTGGAGTTGTTCTGCTATTATCATTATTATTATTATTAATTATTATTTTTTTTTTTTTTTTTTTTTTTTTTTCCCCTCTATCTCAGTCCTCCAATTCGACTGGGTGGTATTATAGTGTGGGGTTCCGGGTTGCATCCTGCCTCCTTAGGAGTCCATCACTCTTCTTACTATGTGTGCCGTTTCTAGGATCACACTCTTCTGCATGAGTCCTGGAGCTACTTCAGCCTCTAGTTTTTTCTAGATTCCTTTTCAGGGATCTTGGGATCGTGCCCTAGTCTCCTATGATTATGGGTACGATTTTCCACTGGCATATCCCCATATCCTTCTTATTTCTATTTTCAGATCTTGATACTTATCCAATTTTTTCACCCTCTCTTTCTCTTCAACTCTGGTGTCCCACGGTATTGCGACATCAATGAGTGATACTTTCTCTTGACTTTGTCAATCAACGTCACGTCTGGTCTGTTTGCACGTATCACCCTATCCGTTTCTGATACCATAGTCCAGAGGATCTTTGCCTGATCGTTTTTCTATCACTCCTTCAGGTTGGTGCTCGTACCCCAACTTATTACTGCAAGGTAGCTGATGTTTCTTGCACAGGCTCCAGTGGAGGGCTTTTGCCACTGAATCATGTCTTTTTGTACTGGTTCTGTGCAAGTGCCGGGCATTCACTTGCTATGTGGTTTATGGTTTCATTTTTCGTATTGCACTTCCTACATATGGGAGGAGATGTTATTTCCGTCTATCGTACTTTGAACATATCTGGTTCTTAGGGCCTGATCTTTGTGCCGCTGTTATCATTCCTTCAGTTTCCTTCTTTAGCTCTCCCCTCTGTAGCCATTGCCAATTGTCATCGCTGGCTAGTTCTTTAGTCTGTCTTCATGTATTGTCCGTGCATTGGTTTGTTGTGCCAGTCCTCTGTTCTTTCTGTCTTTCTCCTGTCTCTGTATATTTCTGGGTCTTCGTCTACTTTTATTAGTTCCTTCTTCCCATGCACTCTTTAGCCACTCGTCTTCACTGGTTTTTAGATATTGCCCCAGTGCTCTGTTTTCGATGTTAACGCAGTCCTCTATACTTATTAGTCCTCTCCCTCGATTATTATTATTATTATTATTATTATTATTATTATATTATTATTATTATTATTATTATTATTATTTGTCAGAGAATATTTCTAATTCCACTCTAACCGTCATTAATAATCTGGATAGAAAATACCATTATTAATCTTTCACAGAAAAGATAGATAAGGGTGTGAAACTCATTTACCATTGCAATTAACAGTTCCCTCCCTTCAATAATCTTTATGACAATTTCAAGGTAACAATAGGGCGATATTGTCAGGGATTATAAGTCTTATGGAAATTCCTTTCATTACTCATTGTCTCTATCATTAACTTTTTTCTTTGAGTAATAAATGCGTCATCCTGCGCTGAGGTACCTTCTGTTGAAGCATAATATAATGGATATATTGATGTTGCTCCCACTATAATTAGGTGGAAAATATTAGAATATCGGTTCATAACGCACTTAGTTCATATTTGTAAAAGAGGTATTTTCACTCATAAGTATGTGATCTTGTATTTTACTTTATTTATTTATTTTTTTATATAGAATTTTGCCATTATGCCGAGCACTGGGGCACCTAAGGCCTTTCAGCGCTGAAACGGAAATTGACAGTAAAAGGTGTAACAGGAAGAAAACATCGCAGCTGCACTATGAAATCATTTTTTGGAGAGGGTGGACAGCAAGATGGAAGAAAGAGAATTTGAAAGGAGATAAAGTAAAAGGAAGGAAAGTAGTTGCAGCTAGGGGGCCGAGGGGACGCTGCAAAGAACCTTCAGTTACGCCTACATTGCACCGAATGGGGTGCACTGACGGCACTAGCCCCCTACGGGGATGTGATCTTGTAATGAAGTGTAAGAAATGCCACTATAATTGTCGCGAAAAGGACGGATCCTCTTTTCACGACAAACCTTTCAGGTTAAAGCACGAAGGAGAAGAAAGACAGCCGAACTAAATTCTGTCATTGTGTTTTCTGTATGTCATTGCGCACTTAAGGAGGTAATTATTTATGTGTTCAAAATATTCTTGTCCTTAAGTGGACTAAGAATTTTATCCATGTATTATGTGTTTAGCAAACAAAGAAACCCCGTCAGGAGAAAACCTAAATTTTCTTCATTCCATAGTTGCAAGACCTGTAGGTGACAATTGCAAAAAGTAAATAGACACGAATGTTGAATGTCCATGTGATCATTAATTAATATGTGCCAGGATAGTAAATTGCACGTAGCAAACTAGTTCTAACATAGCGTCACCAAGGTTACGTTTTAACTAACCCTGCTTAGCTCTGTCTGTTTTCCCAGAGCATCCACTAGTAACAGGAAAGCGATCATAGCTCTCCTCAAACACCACAGTTAGGTTATTACCACGTTATAATGCATCTTGAGACCATGAAGGGTAGGGACCTTTTTATTATCTCTGTGCATCCGTTTTGTGACTGTTGATATCAATGTGATTTTTTTTATATTGTTGAAACCTATTATCTGGGGATTGCATTGAAGTTGTGTTTAAATCAGAAGTTATGATAATTTTTCTAGTAAAAGTTGTATTTGGGGACTTAGCAAATATCCTAGGGCAAGAAGCACGTGGCGCTCCCATACGATAAATGCAATCGGACCTCTTCCCTCTATCACATAAGATTTTCCTGGAGGAAAGAATCACCAACACGAAAAACGACATCTTCGTACTACGCAGAGTGATATATGGAACTCAGTCTAATCTTCGCCTCCTCACTACGTACCACATATACAGGTATCTGATTTCATTCAGTTACGACATTGCTGCCTATAATAATTGCGTGACTCATTCCAACAGACTTTTACGTTGGTTAAATAACTTAATAAACAATAGCGCTTGGAATAATCTTGAGCGACAAGACAAAGTTTTAAACTTATCCAACACCCCCCTTACTGTAAATCAACATTTAGTTTTAAATTTAGGCTTATCCTTTGCCCTTATGCCAGACCGCAAAAACAACCTAGACTTCATAGTGGCTTTTGATAAATGCATATCTGACGAAAACTACAGCCGTGAAGAGGTATGTTTAAAAGGAGTTGAGTTTTACTAAATGCTTTAACTGACCTAAATAAGAAATATCCTGTTCCCCGTAGATTTATGATAGCCATCCACTCGCTAAAAAAAGTTAGATGTTATAATAAGTAGATCCGACAAAAACGGCAAAATCGTAATAATGGACAAAGACTTCTATCTCGACAAAATCAACCAGCTCCTTAGCGACACAAACACTTACGACAAACTGACGAAAAATCCCCTCCAAAACATTCCCACAGAATTTTTTCGGAAACTAAGATTGGCCAAGATAAAAATAGTATTGAACTATTAGAGAAATTTAAAGTAATTAATCCTAAATTACCTTACTTGTATGGCCTTCCCAAAACTCACAAAGACAATCTTCCATTCAGACCCATCGTTTCATGTGCCGGAGCTTTCAATTACAAAATTTCTAAATGGCTAGCTGGCCTCCTTTCCCCTTTTTTCGGCACTTTCTCTCCAAGTCACATTAAACATTCGGAAGATTTTTGTTACAAATTCAGAGAAGCACATATACCACTTCACAACATAAAACTTTTAAGCCTTGACGTAGAGTCCCTATTCACAAAAGTACCAGTACAGGACGTTCTTCAGTTTTTGAGGGAAAAGTTATCCCCCTATTCAGATCATTTCCCATTAGCACTTGACAAAATAATAAAGTTAGTTGAATTATGTGCATTTAATAACGTATTTTCATTCGGGGAATCATTTACAAGCAAAAATTCGGGTGTAGTATGGGTAGTCCTTCAAGTCCTGTTTTAGCCAATCTGTACATGGAATACTTTGAAACTACAGTAATAAATGCAATAAAACCCAAAAACATGCTGTGGATGAGATATTTAGATGATATTCTAACATTTTGGGATAATAGGTGGGGCTATTTTAATTAATTCCTTTCAAAATTAAATGCACTAGTGCCCAGCATCAAATTTAAAGTTGAATGGAGACCAGACAACAAAATTCCTTTTCTTGATGTTTTAATAATCAGAGACACGACAGAATACAAATTTACCACATACAGAAAACCAACGTTCTCACTTTCATACATTCACTACTTTAGCTATCATGACATTGCTATCAAGATAGGTGTAGCCAGCAACCTGTTCTTAAGAGCCTTACGAATTTGTTCCCCGGATTTCCTGGAAAAAGAATTTGAACTAATTCGTAAGGAACTTTCGTCTTTAAAGTATCCTGACAATATAATTGAGAAAACAATTGAGAAAGCAATTCACAAAGCAAACGTAATTTTCTACCCACCCCCTAAAGACAAGACCAGAAATACATCCAACAATAAAATAAAACTTCCACACCTGGACACGATTAAGAATGTGACTTAGACCCTCTGGAAATCTAACCATTTTGCATTTACTTACTCAAACACCTTAGCCAAATCCCTGATTAACGTCCAGCGAAAGACATCCCCCAAGGACACTAGGGTTTATCCGATCCCATGCCAGGACTGTGACCAATCTTACATCGGATTTACAGGTAAATCACTTCCCCAGAGATTAATACAACACAAACGGTCAGTTAGGTATGGACAACAGAACTCAGCTATTTTCAACCATATAAATGAACATAACCATAGAATAAACTGGAATTTGTCACGTATAATTTATAGCAGCAACTACTGGTACAAGAGTCAAATGATGGAATCAGCCTTAATAAAAGAGAGGCAGGTAATGAACATCTCAAAAGGAGCATGGGTTTCAGATACGATTGACAAGATTTTCATTCAACCAACGCTTAAGAAGACTAAAGGAAGATTATCAGTGGGGATGACCTAAATCGGCTTGCCTGTGGATGGACCTCTTGGTATAAATACCACCTTTTCTGTAAACTTTTCTCATTCATCTACCTGAAGAGGGAGACAGCAGTCTGAAATATTGTACTTTTCTCTCTATATTTTGATGTTTTTATGGGCTCTTTTTATTAGATAAATGTAGTGTATTCATGTATTGTATTATTGATTTGCACTGGGTTGCTAAGTCTCAAGTGGTCACATTGTTCTTAAAATCTATTAAAGGTTTAGTTTTGCAACATCATTACTTTTCCTCGAAGCCTAATCTGGATGTGATTTGGTTAGGCTGTTAAGGCGTGGTCGGCGGCTCAGTAACATCAGAGCCAAGAACTTTTGACAACAATAATATCAAAAATTTGCAGAAGCTTTTACTCTTTGTAAAACTTCCATCTGGAGAGGGTTGTTGATTATGCAATTATAATTATGTAATATTTATCCATAATTAAATACGAACAGTTCTGCAGGATTACCAATTGACAAGGAAAGCAAATTCTTATAACTAGTTCATGAAATATCATCAGATTATTTTCTCCTTTTCTGGTGATGAGTGTTACCTGGGTTTCAGCCACTGCGAAGCTTAACATTCATTATGGCAGAAGATGCGGTACCACTGTAGAGGCCGTGTAATTAAACATGGGTATATGAAACGTTTGCTTAAATTACAACAGACATTATCAGATCCCAGGAGCTTTACAGTTTGATTTTAAATGAGTTATTATGATGAGTTCCATTGACTTTGGCTTTAGATGGAAAAATATGAAGCGAGCATTACTCGACACTTAGACGTACCAATAAATCACTCATAACTGGGATGTTAGTTATAGAAGCTGGTTCCAAATAAAGAATAGGAATGAAATGAAGCATTAGCGGGAGTTAGCAGTAACTTGAAATATTAGTCCTAATCAGGACAAGTACATTAATAATGCAAACTTTACACAACGAATTTGAGCCTCTTCTGAGGGCTTCTTGTACAGCTGATGTTCAATAGACGTTGAATGTTGCTTTTAGGCACTGAGGATGCAAATAACTTCATGTAAGATGGAAACAACCAGGTTTCAAGTCGTACATGCACGATTGGAAATAAATCATCCAGATAACTTATTGTAAAAATAAAAAGATCTTCCACTAGTAATATCTAACCACAATGGAGGAAGTTTTACTTTATAACAATGATCTTAACACGATGGAGGGTATTTTAAGCTGTATCTCTGGCATCAGTGAATTCAACTGTTGGAAGAACTTCATAAGGAGAATATTCAATACTAGGCGACTCAATAAGGGGTTTCTTAGAGATTGAAATTGTAACAGAGAAATTGAGAGATTCAGCCAAAGGAAAAGGACACTGGTGAATCAATTGTTAAATCAGACTTACCAATGAATTCTATAATGGTGATCAGGTGCATTAAGTTTGCTTCAGTCCGTTGTTGTTCAACAAAGGATCTCCACGTGGATGGACAGACAAAGAAGGTGCTCAGAGGAGCACCTGGATGCATGTTAGAACTGTGCAGTAACTGGAGCCCATCTGAGCTTCGACTTCATCTTTTCTTGCACCTGCTTTTGCGATTCTCCGCCCAGGGATGCCTCAAGCAGGTATGTCATCCGGCAGTTTGAAATAACAAAAGACTTACCAGTAAACAAGGTCACAGAAAAGGATATCTTGGCTCAAGGGTGCCTAAGTGCTAAACAAGCAAGATTATTCTCCCTTGTGAATCATCCCTGTTTATGATTTCTTTTGACTGGTTATCCAAAAACAGCTGCCTCTCCCACTCTACAGCTCTCGTGTGGAGATCTACTTTTGTGTTCCTATTGCTAAAGGACCTTGATCTATTGTTATATAATGCGAGATAGGATGAACAAGCAATATTTTTAATAGCTCCCCCCTTTAAGAAGACGTTCACTCCCTTTTGGGCATGAAGGCCTGTACTAAGGAAGCTGTTTGCCTCAACTATCTTACTCTTCTTTTTGAAAGGATTTTGTCTTTGCAATGTGGGTAGCTCAGGTGACTTACCCAACTACTAGGACAGGATACGAGCTTTACAAGCTTACTTACTAGGGAACTCCTAATACTACTACAATTTTCCTAGGCTATCGTATACAACCAAGGTCATCAATTTTAGAATTTTGTTGGGGGCAAAGACCGTTTGTTTGGCGAGCGAAGTGAGCCTAATCAGCTGGTGGTTTTCGGTTTATTTGAGCTGTTTTATGTGGTTTTTTTAAGCCACATGAGCAAGGTATTTCAGCAAAAATTATATACTCCCACTACTGTTTGTTTATCTCATCATCAATGGTAGCTAGTAGACAGACAAGGATAACGAAACATAAGATTTCCAAGAAATTTCACATATTTATTATTGCACATTTAAAAAGAAAAAATGCTATTACTTCTCGGGGCTTGGGGGGTGAGGGGCAAGTTGAGACTTGGGGGGAGTGGGGCAAGTGGAGGTTTGGCGCGGGAACTTGAGCCTTGGGGGCAGTTGCCTGCCCCACACCCTCCCCAAACCCCTGATGCCCCTGCATGTTATGAAATAAGTAACCTGAAGGTTTTTAATGAGTTTCTTAATTACTTGAACGAGAGAGACGCCATTCAGCCTCTTCGGCTTTATCTTGGAATACTTACCTCAATTGAGGCAGTGAGCCACCTGTGTGATGGGTGTACCAGCTCTATTATAGGTAAATATTGGTTATTATGATTGCATTAACAGGATGAAGTTGAGTATACTTATTAATTTTATGCCTATTCTGAATAAGTTC
>NC_061100.1:60603914-60626414 GCF_015104395.2 Macrobrachium nipponense
GGCCATATTGGGCCCTAAGGCGAACCATATTTAGCTGTATGCAACCGGATTCGTCTTCAGAAGTGTTTTTGGTCTTTCGAGCTTATCCCCTTCCACAGGACTGCCAACCTTTGCCACCAAGTGAGACGGGCCTCAGTTCAGCATAATCCTTTCAGGATCGTTTCTCTTGACTCCTACAGTAGGCATACAATGAACTCGAGTATTTGGTGGCCTGTTTTCCCTTCCATTGAAGTATTTCTCGACTTTTTATCCAACTCCTCCAAGTAAATCCCTTGCTACACCACGTGGATTTCTCTCTTTCCGTTCATCTCAGTAAAACCTCCTTTTGATCCCTAGGTCATCCTTTTCTCAGCTATTGCCACCTGTTGTTTGCATGCTAGTTTATCCAGATATGTGATCAGTGCAATACCAGTGAGTTTGATTGATTGTGCCATTCGTGTGCACGTTGAATGTTAGTGAATTCTTATTATTTTAATTCGCAAATGACACCTCCCTCTTTCAAAGGGATACCTTTATTGTGAGTGAACAAGGACACTCTCAGTTCGTCCTTGCATTCGTTACAGTTCAAATATGGACCTGTTTCATCAAAGGAAATAAATCCTGGTAGTGCAACCTACCTTTGATGTTCCCAGCAACACGACATTTCCGTAGTAAAACCAGTCATTAAATCTAGGCTAATTCAAATTCTTGAGATGTAAAAATTTTCTTTTTTTTTTTCAAAAAGAGCTAACATGAAAGTTAAAGAAAATTAATTTAAAATCCCAAACCATGAAACGCCATTACTGCTCTGCATATGGATATTGAATAAAATGACTACACATTATTCTACCTGTAAAAAAAAATCAGTCTTTCTAATTAATGTTAAATAGAGAATTTAATTTCTGTAGTGACAAACCGAATCCATCTGTATAAGAAACAACAATCATCAGAAATATACAGGTTCTCCAATAATATTAAGTGTTGCACCACACTTCTCCTTTCAGAGTATCTGAAAAATAACAGTCACTCCTTCTTTTAAATGTTCTTTACCTTATCAGAAGGATCTTCTAAACGTCTCCTTGGCTTTCCAAAGTCTCTGGCGACCACCACGGAAGTTTGTCGTTTAATTGCCCTTTTAATCACCACACCAGGGGATTGTATTACCATTTATTCGCCCTAATGGACGTACGTACCCTAATGAACGTACAAATGAACGCACACTAGTCTACTCACGATTCCGATGCGCACGCCATGCGCACATGTCATGTACACAGTCTGTTTAGCGCACCAACTAACATACACATGTAACTGCAATTTTCTGTCACATGACTTCCGACCAACCATCCCATCTTGTGTGGACCCTGATCTCGCTGCAGAAGCTTGTCTACTTACGACATCTTGAAGAATTCACTAATGTTTTCAAAGTTTCCAAAACACTTGAGGCTGTACTGCTACGCATTCCAATCTGTCTGTCACCCATTGCCGCCCTAATTTTAACTATTAACATACCAGTGCTGTGGCGGGATGCACTAAAGCAACCCCCACACCCTTTATCCCTATTAAAGACAATAGCCTCCTCACTACACAACTTTCTACTTACATTACATGTAACCAGAATCTTGGATAAAAGGATATTTAAATCACTCAAATACCTTAACACTATATTTCCTAACTCTAAACACTTACAAATCCCAATAACCAAAGCGAATACATAAGGAACTCAACCAAGATTATACAATATATATATATTATATATATATATATATGTGTAGTGTGTGGTGTGTGTGTATATTGTTATATAGATATATATATATGTATATGTGTTGTGTGTGTTGTGTGTGTTGTGTGTTGTGGTGTGTGTATATATATATATAATATTATATATATTATATATATATATATATATATATATATATATATATATATATATATCATATATTATATCTATATATATAATATATAATAGTATTATTATATATAGAATATATATTATATTCATATATATATATTATATATGTATATATATATATATATAATATATATATATATATAATATATATATATCTGTGTGTGTGTGGCCTTATAGGAGAATAGTACTTCCAGCACTCCAAACTAATGGCCCTTGAACCACAGTACCGTGGCCAACGGTACTTCTACGTCAATCCATATGATCCGCAGTCAATCTCTATCCAATTTCAATCCAGTCGTCAACTTCAGGAGCATCAATCCTCCAAGAACAGTTCCACTACCAATTTCAAGGTCCAGCCATAGTCGTCGTCATCAATATCAATACTTATATCCTTAGTCACAATACTCCACAATCAAGGTTCATTCCGGGTCATCAACATCAATCATACCAATCCTTAAAAAACAATCCAATTTGTAATACAGTTCCATGCAATAGTCCGCAATCTAAGCAATCAATACTAACTGCTGGAAGATAAGGCGACAATTAATCCTTATCTACAGCTGGGGTGGCAAGCAATGTATATAGAGGTAGATTAAGGAGGAACTGTGGTCCTGCAAAGAAACATCAACTATCACTAACATTCAAAACTAAATAAATAAACAAATAAATAACAAACAATCACAACCTAATACTATTACTCACATCTACACTAAAAACAAAAGTACTTACTGTCAAAATCAAGACGAAGATAATCAAAATGACGAACAATAATCCAGGCAGCCGAAAACACATTCACCTTCTGCTGCAGCCAGAACCAATAAAAGCACTCACTCAAAACACTAGCTATCGTACTAAACTACAAAAAAATAAAAAATAAAATAAATAAACAACTACCTCAATTACACTCACAGTTGTTTCTATCACAAACTACCATTCCACCAACTACAGCTTTCTCTCTCTCTCTCTCTCTCTCTCTCTCTCTCTCTCTCTCTCTCTCTCTCTCTCTCTAACTGAAGAATTTAGCAAAAACAGAAAATTCAATCCTCCACAATCTTTCCCCCTTACTTTGCCAAATACTTCATACAAAAACACCAACTTATGACCACTTACCTAGCCTTTTTGATCACCGAGTCGTATTCAGGAACAGGACCTCTGCTTCAAGTAACAGGACCTTCATATATTCTCGGAACTATTCCACATCACCATCATCTACTGCGTTACCATGGCTACCATCCACACACATCATTCAACAGGTCATGCACCACTTCATATACCCCGTTATCATCCTGACCCAAATTGCAGTTATTTCTGCAAGCAACTCATCCATCTCATTCAATCCACCCTCTACTTTAACAAAAGAATTATTCATACTACTTACGATTTTCTGATCTTTCTGCCTTGCCATCTCCATATTCTCACTTACCTCCTCCAGTGAGAACCCACAGATACTATAAGAGTCATTACTATTCAAACAACTTTCATCCGTATTCACACTTACTCGCATGCTCACCCTTTTGTCAAGCCCACCAGGCTTTTTCACATGCTTTTTCTTCCTTCCACACTCAACTAACACCAACTGCTTATCTTCCAATCCTAGCTTCTCATACATACTAGGCTCACACACATTAATTTTCAACCATTTATAAACCCCATTCTCTTGAACACACTCCAGCACTTCCTACCATTTACGCAACTGGTTGTGGTGCGCCCTAATTTCTTCTATACTTCCCTCGTGCAGCAACCCCTTACGGACATGCATCTCATTCAGTGCGCACAAGAGGACTCACCCAGCTGAACCCTCTCACTAACTAGTTTCCCGAGCATCCCTGTCTTACTTAATTCCCTCTTCCTACATACCCTTGCTACCTGAAACACTTCTCCTCACAACTACCACTAGCCAGACCCTCCGCTCACTCTCACTGACATTCTCACATTACTCACTCAGACACTCCTATCTACCAAACCATCAGCCATCCTCATTGGCCCCTCAGAACTGCATCCAAAAAACTTCCAAACTGTGGCACCCTTTTGTCCACTCCAGTTCTTATACTCACACTTCGACTCTCTTTTGTAACCGTATCTAACTCATAATCCTCAACTATCTCTAACATGTCATTCCACATCACTCTCTCACTCATCCACCTCATTTTTCCCCTTTTCAAATTCACAAACTTATACACATTCTTTGGGACCATAGCCAAAAACTTCTTCATCAACTCATTCTCAAGTATCCCTTCATCCTCGTACTTCTTCCTTGCTAATGTTTCCAAATGACATACATACATAGATACTGACTCCCTCACATTCATTACTGCTTCACCAAACTCATTTTTCTGCTGATATCTAACACTTCCTTTCATACGTTTAGCTTGTTCAATTATTCTACTTTTAACACTTTCATACTCGACATCCCCCGCACTCATGATCACCCCATACATACTCAACAAAAATCCTGTCAAATATTCCCCCAACTCGCTAGCCCACACTCTCCTACTATCTCCGTACTGAGCCTGACAATACCTCTCATTCTTTGAAAAAGTCACATATATCCCTCCTTCCATACTCATCATACGTTTCACACCTCTTTCATATACACAGTCTTATATACTTCCGCAGTTCCACCCTTACTATCATCTTCACTACTTAATCCTTCTTAGTTACCTCTTCCTCATTAGAATACAAAGAATCCAGTTCTACACTTTTGTTCTTATCCTTGAGTAAACTCTTCTTACTTTTATCCTTACTCACTACTTTCACCCATTCTTGACCACCCTCACTCTCATCCTGAACCTTTGTCTTTTCATTCTTCACATCAATCTTACTCTTTCTTCCACCTTTCCTTTCACCTTACTCTTTTCTTTCACTGCTACCCTTTTACTCGAAGCAGAAGAACCTCCTCCAACCACACCTTCACCTACACACACCTTTCTCATCTCTCTTACCTGTTCCATCATAACCTCTCTTTGCCTACTCATACACTCATCCATTCACTTACCCATTCGCTCTGTATTTTCTCTCATTTTCAACTAGACATTCTCTTCTACTTTCTCCACAACACCCTTTAACTCTCTCAACTCCTACCCCATCTCCTCATACTCTTTTGTCATTCTCTCTAACCAACTGCACTTCCCGTTCCTGGTATAACCTCAATTCCTCCTCACATCTCTGTAACTGTTCTTCCATGTCCCCCTTATCTCAAACCTAAATTTCATCCTTTACAGCAGTGCTAAATCTTTATAAACATAGCTTATTTACGTGTGCCACTAGTAGAATTAGTTTGTACACTATTGTTATTACTTGTTGAGTAAATGTAATTATTCCTTAACTGAGTATAGTTACGCAGTAACTTGACTAAAAAGAGTACCGAAGTTTAGTCATCTTCTTCCTACCACTTTTTCTCAATTTTGTTTTGTTTTAATATCAGCCATTTTATAGCATCCTGTTGTTTAGCCAAGGCTGACTTATAACACAATTTTTACATAAAAACTTGTTTGTTGACAAGTTTGATGATTTTATTTTACCTTTGAACAGATAACTACAATAATTTTAGTAGCCAAATTTAAACTATTCCTGAAGTATCTTTTTGACTGGTTATTTTTCTTTTATAAAATTTCAAAAGCACTCCTATTAGATACAAGATTTTTGGACTTTATCGATAGAATGTTTTTCATGATACTGATTCATATTATCGCACTATGCAACACTATTTTCATAGTCTCCATCTATCTCCATCCTCATGTTTTATAAGTCATCTAGATCTATAGCCCTTCATCGTTGTCTCGTCTACATACGGAACTTCCATAATTTCCATCATGGTACTGTTTCTCACTGTAACTATCATCTTATTCCTACTACTCATTTTAAACCTTATATAAAATCTCTTAGACACAGTTTTATTGCCATATCATGATTCTTGACACAACAATACTTATTGTTATTTCGTGTGCGATTTCATCAACTTGGTTTCAAAATCTTACTCATTCTAAAAGGAAAATTATTCCGATATTTTAGTATATGGAGCATTGATATGTATTTTTTATGTTAAAGACATAAGATAAGTAAATTGCTGAATTTATGTTAAGTAATTATCGCTTGTTTAATTTCCTAACGACCCATTTTCAAAAAGACCCTTGTACCTGTTACACGTAGCTTAACCATCAGAAATGATTACTCCGGTTGAGACATTGAGCAGCATCAGTCTGGCAGCCAGTTGTCTTATACTCAGATGCAGGAGTTTTTAAGCCTTCTTTCTACCAGTAGGGCTTTGAGTTGGCTGATTTTTCATACATTTTAGAAGCCTGATATAGCAGTAATGATTGTGGTGGTATAAACTTATTCCTGTGGAGTGTGCTGTAGTTTTTACCTTGCACTGTTTCTTCGAAGTTTTCTACAATGCTCGTCATTGTCTTGGCTTGAGTCATAATCAAGAGCCTGAACATAACATCTTAGTATACCTAAGCGCTGCTCTGGAATTCTTTGCAGGTAAGGGTTAACATGTAAGTGGATCAATGTTCGAGCCCTTGGTAAATTTCAGCTCTTATTGAGTTGATACTTTTAGAAAGTCTTGAAATAACGTAAATATCGAAGTTTATGTGCCTTATGTCTTGGCATCTAGTGTTTTATTGACAGTATTTGCAGTTATATCCTTCAATGTTACGTTTCTAGTATGCATTGGTGCTAGGATAGTCATTAACCATTTATAATATTAATAACTTTACTTTAACGTGAATAGTTTCCCTATGTAAGACGAGTATTGATAAGCTCTTTAAAAGGCTTATGTTTTCATTATGCTTTTGATGTGTTAATGACCTATCATAATTTCAGGTGATTACCAAACTAAATTAGGCATACATTGTGTAGCATTGCTAGTTATCGTAAATTCTTCAGGACCAAACACAGTGGATGAGAGCATCTTGAGTTTACTAAAGTGTTAATGTTCGCTTGAGGGAAATTTCTGTGTATGTTGGTATAATATTAATAAACTGGTTAATTATCTCTTTGTGCTTAGTTGGTACCTCTAGTTTACGAGTATTTTATGTCTATAAAAATATTTACTTCGTGGCGCCCACGACAGGATAGTAGTAAGTTTAGTCATTTAGAGGCTGTCAAAACTATGTTGCGCTTGTTTAGCTGTAGCTCACTCCCTCAGTTTTTTGTTATTTGCGATTATTGCTGTATTTTTTATTTGTCAGGTAATATATTTTTATTATGTCTGAATTATACCAGTTCTTTACTTGTAGAAAGGTTCTCCCTAAGAAGGTAACAAATGCTTTTAATAAACCAGGTTCCTAAACCGGTTTCACTGCATCCCAGAAAATATCTGAAAAGTACCTCCTGTTAATCTACTAGAAAGGTTTGTTAGAATTAGATTCTAAAATTCAAGATTTTTAGTTCGAGGATATCACAGCTCCAGAAACTGTTTTAGACGAGGAATGTTTCGCTTGTCTAGATTACTTGGATAACATAGAGATGTTTGTCCTTGCTTGAATTCGCTCTTAGTTTACTAAAGCAGCTAACAATACCACTCCCAAAATTTAGTAGCCCTGAAAATGAGGACATTTTGCAGTTTTTTTGTAGAATTTGAATCTACTACTAGTGCATATAATTAATTATCCTAATAGGGTTTTCTTACTTTTGCTTAAACAGCAAATTGAATGTCGCGCTAAGGTTTTGCTGAATTTCCATGCACCAGATAAACAGTTACCTAGATGCTAAGTCGCTCTTGATTAAAGCGTTTTCTTCTGAGGACGTTGGGAAGTCTTATACCATTAAGAAGCTAACAGAGTTAAAGCTAAATCCAGGTGATGACCCATTTAATTGTTTCAAGGCTACGGAATTTATGTGAGACTACTAAGGTTTTGCAAATATCCCTGGATGATTCTTTAACTTATTTTGCTTGGTTCAGTTTGGATGATAATTTTAGGAGAGAGTTAGTGCAAATTTTGGATAACTTTTTCGTAGGTTGTGAGAGTTATGAAAAAACAAGATGATTGTTAAATGGAACTCCTTCAAAGGATTCTGTATCTTGTAATAGTAGTATTGAAAATACAGTTAGTCTGGCAGTTGAAGTGTATTCCCTTAAGAATAAAGTTCAACCTAGTTGTTCGTTTTGTTCGAAGGGCTATGGTAAGGAAGATAATCACGTGCTATATAAATGTACTAAATTTCCTACCACACAGTCTAAAATAGATAAATTGAAGTATTTCAAAGGTTGCTTTAAATGTGCTAGTTTTTTTGCATCCCACAGCAAAATGTAGATTTAGGTTTAAACAAAAATTTTCTAAATGTTTTGGTTGACATTTTTCTTTTCTGTGTACCAAAGATAATTCACAAGATTGTAAGAAAAGTTAAGAGACTAAAGCAAACAGAAACTAATAATGTGGTTACAATATTCTTAAATTTGGTTAGTTACTTTGTTTTTCCTACTTTTACTGTTGGTATTTTTGGACAAGGAGGCCTTTATAGGGGCATAAAATACACTTGGTGTCAAAGTACTTTTATCTCGCGGAAATTAGCAGATACTTAGAACTTAAAGACTGTTAAAATTATGTTAATCTAACAATTCCTGGTTTCAATTGTGTTAAAAGCTATATTAGTGAAGTAGCTGAGGTTCGCATTAAACTAGGAAACTGTAGCCATAATATTCAGGCCATGGTTATTCCTGAAATAAGGATTAAGTTGAAATTACCGGGTCTTCATTCAAATATCCGTGAAGTCAAGGATATTGAAATTTTCTTTGGTTCAGATGCTGCGCATTGTATCTCAAATAAAGATGTTCTATTTGGAAAGGACAGTGTATATAGACTCACCAATTGGCATCATGCTGGTAGGTAATCTTCATAAATTGATTGATAATATACCTTTTTTGCCACAACCTTCAATTCCTGTTATTTCTAGCATTCCTTGTTCACTTAGCGAGGACTCTTCTGTTAATTTCCACATTCACTAATTTATTGTTGAGGATTTAGTCATCCCTACTCTTGCTGGTGATGTTCATGACCTTCATTATGATACTTTGAAAAGTAGCTGTAATTATTCTGTTTTGAAGATAAGGGAAAGCTTGATAGAGGTATAAACAGCAAAACGCCACAAATGAAATATTTACGAGGAAGAAACTCTAGAACTGAATAAACGGTTAGTTGACTATACTTTTGATATACTCAGCGATTGATGGTAGGATTAGAGTTCCTTTGTTTTGGAATGGTCAGGTGTCACACTTACTCTCAAAAAAGGAAAATTTAGCAGAGGTAATTTTCAAGTCCAATTTTAGGAAGCTTAAGAATATTGGTTATTTACATTTTATGGGGCAAACTATTAAGGATCAGGTAACAGCCGATATAGTAATGCCTATTCATGATCTCAAACAATATAAAGCCATGCACCCAGATTATGCTTTCCCTCTCCACATGGGAATTTTTATGCCTAAAAAGACCACTAGGTGTCGGGTGGTTTTCTTATCCCATTTGAGAGAGAAGGAGAAAAGTAAGAAACTATATATCTCTCACAACCGGTATATACATCCAGGTTCCACACTGAACCAAAAGCTGCCCTCTGCATTTTTGTCATTTAATGTTGGTCAGAAATTGCTTACATATGATTTGAAAAAAAAGCATTCAATATGCTTTCATTAAGTGAATCTAACGAGTCAAAGGTGCTGTTTCTTTGGTATAAAAATTTCAAAGCTAGTGACTTCTCTGCTGTTGCTTCTCGCAATGTTCGGCTGCGTTTTGGGTTGCATTGTAGCGCATTTTTGTTAATGATTTCTTTATATTATATGTTAATGTTTAAAGAAGAAAAGGATACAGATCTGGCAGAGTTAAAACAGTCAATGTATATCCTAATTTGCATGGATAATGGCGCATTTATGTTTGAAATTACCCAGTCTTTAGAATGCGCTTATAAAACTGCAGAGAGATCTCTCACGATCTTCGTGCATGAAACCTTTAATATTGTGGAAATGGTTCTTTATATTGATTCACTTTGTGCACTGCACTCGCTTAATGCTTCATCCCAGAAATTGGATAAAATTGAAGTGTTCAGCTTTTGTAATGAATAGAATTGGAAATCTTCAAAAGTTATGTCAAAGATTTCCAATAAGGTTTCGCTTCATTTCAGGAAAAGACAGTCCGGCTGAAAGTGTAACTAGGTGTCTCTCCCATAAGCAGTTGTCTAAAACTAATTTTCTCGTCGCACCTGATATGCTGTCTAATGACTTCCATTGTGGAGAACAGGATATGTCCTTTTTTATTCTGAATCCCATGACAGTTGCCGACTCAGAATGCCTCTCCAGTTCTAGTATTCCTTCTTTGGCAGACCTTACTCAAACTACATTTTTTTCTCAAACAGTAACTCCTGAATATGTTGTTGATCCCTGCAAGTATTCCAGCTTTCGTAAGTTGATTTTGATTTATCGCAGAATACTGATAGGCACAAGAAACTGGAAGTCTAAGGCGGAATAGGTATAAAACCTCACCTGAAATTAACCCAAATCTCTTTGCAAAAATAAGCAAAGAGTTATTTCAACTGAGCAAAGATGGTTTTTTTTCTAAATACCTTTACTTACTTTCAAAATAAGAACCGATTTAATCTGAAGGCCATTCCTAACCTTATTACTCAGTTTAATATTTTCACGGATGAAATGGCAAATTTAGGAAGCGGTTTGGTACTAATAATGGTTTCCCTATTTTACTGCCAAGAGACTGTGTTTTGACAAAGCTAATTATTTTATATGTTGATGTTAATCTGTGTCATTCTGGATGTTATTCAATTCTAGTTGAAATCCGACAACAATTTCATACCCCAAGGCAATTTTTAGCTATCAAAAAAGCATTAAAATAATGTGTACATTGTAGGCGTTTTAATGATAGAACTTTCAAGCTAAGACAGAATTCGTATAGGGAATTCAGGTCTATTCTCCCTTCAAAACCTTTGCAAATGTGGTTATTGATTATTGGGTCCTTCCAATGTCAGGAAGACAATGAAACTCAAAAAGTATGGTTACTATGCATTGCTAGTACTTGGAGTAGAGCTGTGAATCTTAAAATCTGCAATGATTTTAGTGTAAAGGAATTTCTGCGGTCATTTCAGCTGCATTGTTTTGATTATGAATTCCCTGAATTATGTATTAGTGATATGGGGACACATCTTATAGCTGAGGCTAATGTGATGCAGAACCTCTTCAGTGATTGTGCAACTCTGTTATATTTTAAAGCGAATAATGTTCGCCCTATCCAGTTTCAGTAATACTTAAAAGGATGCATTAAGCTTGGATCTCTGGTTGAAGTTTGTGTCAAACTGGTTAGGAGACTGCTGTTTGGAAGTATAAAAATCCTCGTTTTATCTTATGAAGACTTTGAATTTACTGTTTGCCACACTGTTCACCTTATTAATAGGCGACCAATAGCCTTTAGGAAATCCCTTAGAGAAGGAGATTTAGACTTTGTACCTGAACCAATTACACCCGTAAAGTTAGTTAAGGGCTATGAACTGACTTCTCTTAATCTTATCCCAGAATTGCAGGGTATATATACCCTATTGAGGATCCTGACTGCAACCTTGTGTAAATCCCCATCAGGTCAGAAATGAGTATATGAAGTTAAGGAAAGCCCGAAATAGTCTTGTAACTAATTATCATTCTCAGTTTCTGGGTACACTTATTAACCAATCTGTTGATAAAAGGGATAGATACAAGCCTATTACACAGAGAAGTATTAAAATTGGTGATATTGTCCTACTAAAAGAGGTACACACAAAACCTGACAATTCTCCTGTGGGTTTGGTAAAAGAATTGGAATTTAACAGTAACATTGAGGTTATAGGAGCCTCCAGAAAAGTTGTCAAAGTACATATTACCACACTTATACCTTTTCTGGAAACACTGGATGATCAAAAAATTTCCGGAACTAAGGATGATACATCTCTACCTTTAGCTAAGACTGCTCTCCGTGTAAAAAGAAAGGCTGCTATAGTCAGTGAGTAGAAAACACTGGAGATTTTGAGTAAATAAAGTATAAGTATCTTTTTTTTGTATTAAGATGCAGTTTAAGCTTTTAAGAAAAAATTGCATTGCTGGTGGTAGACCAAAAGGAAAATTATTTTGGTATTTTGGTACATGAAGCATTAATATGTATGCTTTATGTTAAAGACATAAGATGGGTAAATTTTTGAATTTATGGGTAAATTTTTGAATTTATGGTAATTGTCGCTTGTATAATTTCCCCAACTCGGACGCCAACCACCAGCAGGAATTTTTAATCCTTCTTTCTACAAGTAGGGCTTGGAGTTGGCTGATTTTTCATACTTTTTAGAAGTCTGATATACTAGCAATGGTTGTGGTAGTATAATCTTATTCCTGTGGAGTGTGCTGCTAATTTTACCTTGCGCTGTCTCTTCGAAGTTTTCCTACAATGCTCGTCATTTCTCGGCATGAGTCGTAATCAAGAGCCTGAACATAATATTTTAGCATACCTAAGCGCCACTCCGGAAGTTTTTACAGGTAAGGGTCAACCTGAAAGTGGATCAGTGAATGCCTGAGCCCTTGGTAAATTCCAGCAATTATTGAGTTGATTCTTTAAGAAAGGACTTACTCAAAGTCTTTGAAAAATAACTTAATCATCAAAGGTTTAGGTGTGCTTATGTCTTTGAAACATCTAGTGTTTTAATAACAGTGTTAGCAGTTATATCCTTTAGTGTTACGTTTGTAATATGTATTGGTGCTAGAATAGTCATTAACCATTTAAAATATTAATAACTTTGCTTTAACATGATTAGTTTCCTTAAGTATGGAATATCACTATGAAAGACTCACCCTGGTTGATACTCTCTCTCCATTCAGTGCTATTTCATGTCTCTGTGTATGCCCAAATCCCATTTTCTTTAGTTTATTTCACGTTCTATCTCGGTAGATCTATGGTGCGCTTTGTCAAACGAGCTCAGTAAATCTTGTGGCAACTTGCTAACTGAAAGAGTATCATCAGCGCCTGTTTATCACTTTATTATGATTGATTAGATATACTCAGTTTTGATGATATTTCACCATTACGTTTAATTTTGGCTGACTTTTACTAGATACCGTTTTGGTTTCTTTCAATGTATATGCCATTAGAGGTAAAATAGTGTAAAATAGTTTTAATACAAAGTTTTATTACATTTTTTAATAAAAGCTAGTGCTCATTAGGTACAACAACAACAACAATATATATATATATATATATATATATATATATAATATATATATATATATATATATATATATATATATATATATCAACTGCCTACCAATAATGTGGAAGTTATTACACAAAAGACCAGCTCCTGATAAACAAAATGTTAATGAAGAACAGTAAGAGTAGGAAAACCAACCTTAAGCATGGCGTGGATTGAATACAAGAAAACCTTCAATATGCTACCACACACGTGGCTAATAGAATGCCTGAAAATATATGGTGCAGAAGAAAACCGTGCACGGACAATTCGCCGATGGACAATTGGCCTACAGACAAGTGGCCGACAGACAATTCACAGACAGGACAATTCGCTGATTGGTCGATAAGACAAATGGAAGATACATGATTGAAATAAATAAGTATTTTTTGTACAAGTAAGAAAGAGAAAATAAAAATACAATTAAAAAGAAAACTATTATTTATTAAAAGATTTGAACCGCTTACTAAAAAATACAAAAAAGGACTTTATGTAAATATCATATTCGTTATATAAAAAAATATTCTTTTAATCAAGTAATAAAAAAAGTACACTACCAAATTACTTATTGGTGTTGGTGGATGTGTGCTCAGGAGTTCTGCTAATTAATTTATCAATCGACGTAGGTCTTGCGTTGCAGAGTTTACAATTTTCCCTTCCCCAATAAGTCTTTGATTCTTTGGTTTTGTCATTAATATAAGCATATCCCTCGAACAGAATTTTTTGCCTCCTCGTTTGTTTTGACAAACTTCATGACTGATACTGAAAGGCTTTGAAAAAATAATTCTAATAAAAGCAGGATTAGAGTTTGGTCTTGAAATTCATTTTAAAATAAGTTGTTTAATAAAACGATCTTAGCAATAAGTAGTTTAGTCTAACAATTTTAGAAAAAAGTAATAAAGTATCAAAATTTTACTAATAAGTAATTTAGTATAACGATTTAGAAACATTCTACCAGGTTCCCTGTCGATCCATTTGTCTTATCAACCAATTATCCTCTCGACCAATTGTCCTGTCTGTAAATTGTCTGTCGACCAATTTTCCACTGGCTAATTGTCTTTCGGTCAATTGTCCGGCAACCAAGAAAACATCATCAGCTTCCTAAAATAGAATGAGCAATCAATACAATACTTACAAATCTTTCAAGGGAACTCACTGTCCCCACTCCTCTTCCTAGTAGCCATGATTACAATGACAAAAGTATTGCAGAAGATGGATGTGGGGTACCAACTCAAGAAAGGAAGCAACCAAATTAATCATCTGATGTTATGGAGGAGTTATGGGAGTTCCATTTGACAACGTCCTTGAGAGAGAGAGAGAGAGAGAGAGAGAGAGAGAGAGAGAGAGAGAGAGGGCATAATTGGTGGATGGAGGGTTAGCGATTGAATTGGCTTTTGGTGAGGTCTGGGTTGTCTGCTGGTGCAGCTGGAAATAGTCGTTAGGATCAGAGTTTTGAGTCAGTCTTAGGCAGACCCTGTGAAGATCAGTAGTGTTGGCAATATTGTGAAAAGTGTTGAAGGCATTGAAAGTCAGTTAAGTTGTGTTATTGATTTGTTGTTTAGTTGTTGCTAAGTTTGATGTTGTTTGCTTTGGAGTTGTTGTGCCTGTGTTGTTAGATTGTTGTGCTTGTTAGTTCCTGTTGAGTTATATGTGAGTTGTTATAGTTGAGGGTTGTTGTTGTTGTTGGGGAGCTGTTGTAGTTTCTTGGTGTGGTTGCGAGTTGTTGAGCATTGTTGTTGGTGAGATGTTGTGATTCCTTGGTGTTGTTAGTGGGTGAGTGTGTGTTGCCTTTTTGTGTTGTTGGTTTTTTGTGATGGTGACTGTTTGTGCAGTGGTCTTTTGTTGTGGTTGTATTCCTTGTTTGTTTGCTGTGTTGTTGAGTTGTGGTTGTATTCCTTGTTTGTTGTTGTGTTGTTGAGTTGTGTGGTTGTGGTCCTTGGGTGTTGTGTTGTTGGGTTGTTAGGTTGTGGTCCTTGGTTGTTGTCTTTGTTGTTGGTGTTGTCAGTGACCTCAACCAGTGGACAGCACAGCATAGGCCTGAGTATCTGGAGTTGGGTGAGTACATGTGTTTGTGTTTTTTTGTTCTGTGTCTAGGTAGGTCAATCGTCCTGCGTGTATTCCGTAGTGTAAAGAGGAATGTGTGACTGAGGGTGAGTTTGGCAGCTAGATTGGTTAAGTTTATGTGGGGGGGATTTGGCCTCTTGTTTTTTGAGCTTGTGATCCCGCCACAATGTCCATGGATGACATCATGCTGTATTTTAAGAGCATCAAGGAAATAGATACCCTAATCCTGACTGTAAGGATTACATCTGGGGACATAAGATGGCTTTTAGAATTAAAGAAATTGCTTAGGTCAACATACAAAAAGGCAAAATGACAAGGACTGAAAGGATAAAACTACCAGATGGGAATAACATCAAACACATAGATGAAACAGGATACAAATACTTGTGAAAAATAGAAGGAGAGGATATAAAACACTAAAATATGAAGGACACGACCAGGAAAGAATGTATACAGAGATATAAAGCAACATTCGAGCCAAAACTCAATGCTGGAAATATGGTGAAAGTCATAAACACATGGGCAGTACCAGTAATAAGATACAGTGCAGGAGTAGTGGAGTGGACAAAAGCTGAACACAGCACAATAGACCAGAAAACTAGGAAACACATGACAATACACAAAGCACTACACCCAGGAGCAAATACGGAGAGATTGTACATAATGTGAATGGAAGGAAGGAGAGGACTAATAAGCATTAGAGGACTGCATCAGCATCGAGATCAGAGCACTGAGGCAATACCTGAAAACCAGAGAAGATGAGTGGCTCAGGACTGCTTGGGAGGAAGGATTGATAAAAGTACACGCTGACCCAGAAATATACAGAGACAGGAGAATGACAAACAGAACGGAGGAATGGCACAACAAACCACTGCACAGACAGTACATGAGACAGACTAAAGAACTGGCCAGTGATGAAACATGGCAATGGCTACAGAGGGGAGAACTCAAGAAGGAAACAGTAGGAATGCTAACAGCGGCACAAGATCAGGTCCTAAGCACCAGATATGTTCAGAGAACAATAGATAAAAATAACATCTCACCTATATGAAGGAAATGTAATATGAAAAATGAGACCATAACCATATAGCAAGCAAATGTCTGGCGCTAGCACAGAACCAGTACAAAAAGTGGCATGATTCAGTAGCAAAGCCCTCCACTGCAGCCTGTGCAAGAAACGCCTGCTAGCTTGAAATAATAAGTGTAGGAACACTAACCTGAGGTAGTGATAGAAAATGATCCGGCAAAGATCATCTGGGACTAGAGTATTAGAACAGATAAGGTGATATGTGCCAATAGACATCATGCTGATTGACAAACTCAAGAAGAAAATATAACTGATTGATGTTGCACCAGCGTATATGAGAAAGAAAGAGAAAAAATTGACACGTATCAGACCTGAAGATAGAAATAAGAATTATATGGGATATACCAGTGGAAATTATACCCATATTGATAGGTCCACTAGGCACGATTCCTGAAACGGAACCTGGAAAATCTAGATGCTGAAGTAAGCTCCAGGACTCATGCACATGAGTCTGCTCCTAGAAACAGCGCACATATAGTGTTGTACTCCTAAGGAAGCAGGATGCAAACCGGAACCACACAACACAGTCGGAGGATAGGATAACCGATATAATAATAACACCATAAAGCAACTATCATGAAATCACGTCGTACATTTTCGTACATTTCCTAAATGTAAGAATAACCAAAACGATGAACGAAATATTTGTTAACTTCCGATAGCAAAAGACTGAATAAAATGTGTCATAATATCTCAGGCCCTTCTCAGCACGTTAGAATTCAAAAATTAAAACCTAGCATTTTTTAACAGGTACATACATTAAATTACACCCTAAGGTTCCCTACAAGACAACAAAACTTGGAAAGTTATTGTTAGCATTTATATCTAAATTGCTCTATTGTTAACGGATGCAATTTCTACTCTCTGTAGGGTTGAATAAGTTGGTAAAAAAATGAAATGGTTCTATTATTATTTTTTGCTGGAAAGTTGGTGTCCTTTTAGAGCCGCTTATTTCTATTTCCTGTGGAGATGCATCGCTGAGTTCATGACCATGCATCAAGGGCAGAATTATAAATTTACCGAGAACGTTGTTTAACGTTTATGAATTCTGGTATATATATACTTTTCCCTCATTCAGATTTTTCTTCAGCATTTGAGTCTGAGTTGTGGTGTATTAAATTTGATTGTGTATTTAGATTTTTTCCAGAGGTATGTTGAAAACGAAAATCAAGACGAAATCGTTTGCCCTACGAAAAGATAAAGTTGACAGAACAGCGGCGAAGAAAATCTACCTATATATCACTGATGATAAATTATTTGGAGTAAATAATAACAAAAACAAATCGCTACTTTGAGTTTCACAGCCGATGTTTTTCCGGAATTAATTTTTATCAACGTACCTGACAAAGATGACACTTTGTCACAGGGTATCTTACATCCCTACTTAATTTTTTACTGTATTCTGTATTACAAAGTTGCATAATTCTGGTAATGATAAGATGAGAGTAACAGCGACTTCTAGTAGACATCGCCAGCAAACTCAGAGGAATGTCTTTCGAAGGTATAATGACGTAACTTGTGACGTTATTAACTTGCCTCCTCGATGGATAAGTGGCTATTCGTGAAAAAGTCCCAACCTCTGGCAACAATGAAATACAACCAATGTTCCTTGTTTGCCCTTTTTAATAGTGGTAGTAGTAGTAGTAGCAGCCTTGGATGTCTGAGTCTACTCCTTACCCCCAACAAAAGGGCCTTATTATTCATTTAACTGTTCAAGCTTACGTAGGGTTTTTCACGGGCTTCCTCACTTCTAAACAATTTTGCAAGTCGAATCACAAAAGCTGTCCTGCAACCACGGGGACAATGACTTATCATAGCTGCCATTCTTGAAGCCTTGACAAGGTATGAATATTCATTCAGAATTTCAGAAACAGCTGTTTGTCGTCATCACGTTGTGGGAGGAGTCAGTACATCATATGTTTACGTCATGTATAACTTTGAACTCATACATTAGAATGTTCCGCCACTGGCTTCGGCTGCTTGATTTTACTCTTATGAATATACTTTTTTTCTAATATAAGTAATAAAGAATACTGCCGAAAATTAGGTAGGGATGTAAAATATACTATGGCTAAGTATTATCGTTGTCAACTGCATAGAAAAAAGTTATTCCCGAAAAACACCGGGACAAAGGGGCTGAAGAAAACAGAGGTCAAGATGAAAATAATGCTGTCATGTGGATGTGGCCAAGATGAGTGACTCGTAAGTAAATTCTTTTCAGTGATTAGTTTTCATGTTCAAGGCAAAGTTCGTGTTAGAAAACGCAGGGAAGAGTGTGACTTTTTACTAATAATATTAGGTCTACGACAAAGTCTTTGTCTTTAAAGGGAATCTTAGCTCGGTGAAGAACTGTAGCGCCAAAACAAATCTTTGCATTTTCTTTTCTCCTTTATTTACATTGTTTTGTTAACAACGTTCCCAACAACTATCCATTTTCAGGCTTCTGTAAAAGATTAAAAAACTAACACATTTATAACCCAACACCACAAAAAAATGAATAAATAAAATGAATATAGAATAATATAATCGATTTACAGATAATTATAAAACTGGATCTATTTCAAAATACATTCCTGCTGACAATAGAGTTATCTACATTCAAGTTAGACCATTTCAAGGCCTGCGGTGCATAGGTTTTCTTAAATATCTTTTTAAATATCAACTGTATCTTCTTGAAATTTTGGCCCATGTTTTAGACCTTCTGCTAATGTATGGCAATATAACTAAGTATCTAAAATTATTAATAATGGCACTTTACCTTGAACATTTCCAATTTTATTTGCATTTGACTGAGAGTTTCGGACACCACTTCTTTCTCTCCCTGTTAACAAAATATGAATGAAAGTGTACCGTACTACGATTATGACATATAGTGTTTTACATTTTTAAATTACTTTATGGATTATTGCTTTATGTATCCAAATTAGTTTATGCAGTAAAGTTTATTTGTGTTTCATTATTTTGGGAGATTATTGTGACCTCTTGGTTTATTTAGAGTATATATATACTGGAAAATATACCCGCTGAAAAATAGAGGGGAAGTAGTTAAAAGCTGTTCAGGTGTGTTTATATTGTCGTCCGACTTCCACCCGCCCATCCTGAGCTCAATGCCATCGAGCAGGTATGGGCGCATATGAAGCTATATGAACGTTCTTCGTTACGGCATTTCACCAGGGCAGACCTAAAGGCCAGATTGGAGGAAGCAAGGCTTGCTGTCACTAAACAGGTGTGGGAAGGAGCTGTCCAACGAAGTCAAGCTTTCGAGAACGAATACTGGCTTACTGACAACGTCCGGGATTGCATAGATCCAATCGTGTCAACGTCGCCAGTGATGACGAGGACGATCTGTTTTTAGACAGTGATGGGGAGTAAGCTGAAATATCCTTATACGTGTGTATATATAATCCTGTAATTAATATTTTTTTATATATTTATCCACCAGTTTTCATGGTTACTGCAAAAATTTACTTCAAAATCTGTAAAATTTCTGTATATATTGTACATACTTTATTGAATATATATAATAAAATAATGTATATAGTAATCTTACTTTTAAATAAACTATGATCTGTTTTTTCCCTTCCATATTTATATCTCCAACAATAATCTAAAGTTGCCACTACCACACCATTCTCATGGAAATAGATAAGAAAGGTACATGATAAATAAAAACATACAAATGGCTTTATGAAAAGTAATCAGTAATAAATAGTAGGTCGTGTACATTTTAAAACGTAAAAAAAAAAACTAATGGTAGTACACTATTCCATTCAGAAGTATCAGACATAGTATGAAAGAGAGGAGTGGACGGGGCTTCTTTCCTAACTCTTTGGCTAATCCAACGACAGTTGTTCGTATATTTACAACTGAGGAAATTGAAAATTTTCTAAGTAAAGTGCCTTAATTATTAATTCAGGGTACTTAATTATATTGCCATATATTAGCGGAAGGTCAGGGCTTGAAATGGTCAGTAGGTTTTGATTTTTCTATATAAAAGGTTTCTAATAGTCTTAGCTCAGTTTCAAACCGAGGTTTACATAAAATACTGAAATCCGAAATAAGCTGTAGCAATACTGTTTTATGGAGGACTGAGGTGGCTTACCTAGAAGTAAAAGGGTGCTTGAACTTATGCCTCTGCGATCAAAAGCTCTGGTAGACAACAGTTTTGTTGAACAACCCACGTATTCTGAACAACACTTCGGACACAAATTTGTAAACGATCATTGAACACAGTTTATTAGTCAACGACTGCTTTGCCTTGAACAGATTGCCAATTTTGAAATTATTAAAAATTACCATTCGAATCTTTACATCTTTAAAGTACATTTTGGTCATTTGTTTTACTTTTCCTCTCTATTTAACCGTTGATTTTACCTGATACATAAGGAATTCTGAAATATAACACTTAGTCTCGTTTCTTTTACCCAGTTACCGTTAACGATGTTATTGAGAAGGTTCGTTAATCTCCTGTAAAATAGTCTATCTTGGTAATCGTTGTTGTTAAAGAATGCCTTCAAAACGTTACATTAATTTTTCGATTTCAGTATATTATATATATATATATATATATATATATATATATATATATATATATATATATATATTATATATATATATTATAAGAAACCTTGCATATAGAACAATCGAAAACTAAGTAGAATATGGATAATTATGCCTTCAGTAGGAAAGTATTTTAATTTAGATCCATTTTTATCATCATCTGTGTATCGATTGTATTACGTTCTTTTTGGGAGAGGGGGGGATTATAAATGTTTTAGCTTTTTAATCTTTTGCAGAACCTGAAGATGGACAGCTGTCCGAAACGTTATTAACAAAAGAATGTAAATAAAGGAAAGAACAAAATATTAAGTTTTTTTTTTTTTTTTTTTTTTTGGCACTACAGTTCCTCATCCTTTATCTGAGCATTTCACCACTACGATCAATCGTCTTTATGTCTTTTTCTGATGTTGATTATCCCTGTAGGTGGGGAAGATTCATGCCAATGTCTGCATCATCGGGTCTCTTATATAATTTGATATGAACCGTGACAGATACAGTTAGCAGTTAATTTGTTTCTAGAATGTTATAAAAAGAAGCCTTGAAAAGAATGAGAAAATAAGGATTTGCCAATTTTTTTAGCAATGAGGATGGAACCCCTAGAGAACTCCCATAATTAAGAATTGGTATTCAAAAAATGTTGAAAATGAGGATATGGAATTATTCATCTAAATTTTTCTATTAAGATAAAAAGTCTTGGTCTTATTATTGACAATTTACCTGTCTGTAATACGTGCTGAACTTACCAAGAAATTATTTTTTTTGGATTATTATGGTTACAACATCTTATGCCAGAAGGCAAATGTCAATGATAAAAATGTTTCATTCATTTTTGTCAGCCAAAACTACATCAATCACACCCAACACGAACTTTCGGAGACGCAAGCTGGCTCATAGAAATCAAAGGGGCTTTTCATCAATATTATACAGATGTCCAAAAAAGGAAGCCATCCCAACAAGAGCTGACAGAAGGCACCCAGGTCGTACACAGAGAGGACAACTATAGTCGCCTATTAGTAGTCAAAGCAATAAGCATCGCTACCCAGAAACCGACACTGAATATCCAAAAAGATTCAGATCATATACTCCCCTCCAGCAGAAGGAATGCTTAACTCACTGGGAACCAGATTGCACGCCTCAGTTGCCGGACAGATCGCGTCCCTTAGGGGACACGAGAGCTCCCAACTAAGGCCAAGAAGCATCCTTGCTTCAGTCCCCGAGACTCCGTCTAACACCGTCCTCGAACCGTAATTAGCGCAGAGCATTTAAATGCACACAGACGCTCAAATTTAATATTGAACACAGTTATGCATGAACATATACTATTTGTACATTTGTACCTTTTACATATGTTATAATTTTTATTAGCTGATTTTTTGTTTGTGTAACTAAACATGTAAGATTTAACTGAACTACTAATTTAATGAAACACTTAAGCACAAGGTATTATATATTGACTATTCATTTAACTATATGTTTACAGTTTTACTTTTCCTTTCATACTCTTTGAACTCGAAACAACGTCCCTAAATCTTTTAGCTTTTAATCCCTTGACTAACCAGTACGCAGATCTCAAGATCAATCTCCCACACACGATGAAATAAATAGGTCGAATGGCCAGATTATAAGTCATTAACTGCTCGATAATGCCAAAGTTGGCAAAACAGCTGTCGTGAAAAAAAAGAAATGGAAGAAGGAAGTC
>NC_061100.1:60631414-60636414 GCF_015104395.2 Macrobrachium nipponense
ACACGGAATTTTATATACAAATCCTTTAGCATTGTCGGGGGAGTTCTTAATAAGTACCTGCTTCATTGTTTTATTGTTTTTAAAAACTACATTGACATCAAAATTTTTCAGATGTGGGATATCTTTCATATTATTATTATAAGGTAGTACAAGCAAATTTTTTGTGTTGTATGGTTCTTTTTGGTTTTGATACATGGTCTTTTTTGCCGCTTTTAATGAATTGTTTAGTACACTATCTGGATATTTCAGTTTCTTGCCTATATTCCGAATCTTATCTATCTCCTCATCTATATATTCTGGGCTACATACCCGTAGTGCTCTTAGAAACATAGATGCAAACACTGATCTTTTAACCTTATTGTTTTGTCCAGAATTGAAATGTACACAGGAAGAAATATTAGCAGGTTTTCTGTAAAAACTATATTTAAACCCACTACTATTTCTCCGTATGAGGACATCCAAAAAGGGTAGGCATCCATCTTTTTCCATTTGCATAGTAAATTTAATTGATGGTACTAATTGATTTAACCTGGCAAAAAAGTTATTTACAACTTCGTTCCCTGGCCATACACAAATTATGTGGTCATCATATCTAAACCAAGGTACATTGCGTAGAATTATATTGTTAAAGATTTTCTTTTCAAAAAATTCCATATATAAGTTACTTAGCACTGGGGACAGAGGGTTTCCCATTGCCATACCAAAATTAGTAAAATTTTCCATTGAATTCAAATTTACAATCTTTTACACATGATTTTATCACTTCAATTAAGATGCTTTTTGAAAATGTAATATCCAGATGTTTGTTTTCTAATAATTCCGATAGAAACTCCAATAGATCATCAATAGTCACCTTTGTGAATAGAGATACTACATCAAAGCTCACAAGTTTCGATTTACTATTAACTTGTACACTATTTAGTTTATTTATTAATTCCACATTATTCTTAATATTGGCATTAAAGATGTTACCTACCAATGGGTTAAGGATATCCACTAAATACTTCGCTAATTCATAAGATGCGGAACCCACTGAGCTGATAATTGGTCTGGTATGAAAGTTTGTATTATGGGTTTTTATCGTACCATACATATACGGTAGCGATGGAGAGGTCACACACAACTTCTTTATAAGGCTATCGTTACCTTTTAACAGATTTTTCACTTTTTTTTTGAAACCACTATTCACACTGTCTATCGGACTCTTATTTATTTTTTTATAAGTACTATTATCACCCAAAAGACTTTCCATTTTTTCTCTATATTTATTTTTGTTTAAAATTACTAGGGCGCCTGATTTATCTGCTTTTGTCATGTGTATATTTTTATCTTTTTCAGTTCATTAATGGCATCCATAAATCTTTTGGGTATGTTTGTGGTATCTGACTTTTTCATACTTCCATAAATCACTCCCTAGTTAAATCACTATATTTTTCCAAGTTGCACAATCCTTTAGTAATTTCTACACTATTTATACTTCCAGTTGTTACAGCAAAATTTAAACCAAGGCCTAAAGCACTGGTTACATTACTATCCAGATTCTTATTTAATAAATTGACGACACATTCATGATTGGCGTTGGTAGTCCATGGGCTTCTTTCGATTAGGAGTTTCATTTTGTTGTCGTGTTTACGCTTAAGCTTCTGATACACTTTCTTCCTCATATTCATATAACAATATTCCCGTAGAGAATCTCTCCAATCCGATGGTATTGAGACTTCAAAATGACGTCTTTTTCTCGATAGATCTTCAAAGTTCTTTTTAGTTTCCAATGTCTTAATACTGATATGTTTTTCCAAAAATGGCTCGTTGTATTTCACCAAACGGTTGGTCTTCTAATTTTGACAAGGAATTAGTTATTATTGATCTTGGTATCACTTGTTCAGCACGACATTCACGTAGAAACCGCATATTCCAAGATGGGGAAAAGAACACAGAAAGATCGGAAGGAGCTCGTGGTATCCATTGATGATTATAATCACTCTGGCACGTGATTTGTTTATCACACATATCCACAGATGAAAAATAATAGACAGGGTGTAGGTCCTGACCGGTTTCGGCTTTATTCTCAAGGTGCTTAATAGCCAAGGACTCGAGTAAGGGAGTTGGTTTTCATAAGGGCTGGATAAAACTACCTTAAAATCATCATAGTTGATTAATACTGTTGTGTTACAGTAAAAAAGATATTCATATATAAATAATATATATGTATATATATATATATATATATATATATATATATATATATATACATGCATATATCATACATACATACATACATACATACTACATACATATATATATATATATATATATATATATATATATATATATATATATATATATCTATATATATATATATATATATCCGGCCCTTATGAAAACCAAATCCCTTACTTGAGTCCTTGGCCATTGAGACCTTGTTCCAACATTGAATAACAACACTACAGCAGTTCCATTATACATTGCTTAGACCGCCCACTCTTATCTTCTTTCCTTGGTATCTCGACTTCTCCTCGCTCTGGCAGGCCTTTCAGCAACCGAACCTCAGGTTGTAAGGTTTGTTTTATATTTTTTTTAAATTAAAAAAAAATTTACTTAGTGTTTAATAAACTGTGTGTTTTTTGTTATTTTTATTTTTATTTTACTTTCATTATATATTTTTTTCTCATGTTTTATTTGTATGTAACAATTTATGTTAACCTTGCTGGACAAGTTTGTTATTTAAGTATTTTTGTTTTTTTATAGCCTTGAAAATGAGACCATAGCCTTGAAACGTTGGCAGCATTAAAACAACCAGTGTATTGAGCTTTTTTGCCTCTTCATCTATCACATGATGGGGACTAGCCTCGACCTCTTATTAGACATATATATATATATATATATATATATATATATATATATATATATATATATATATATATATATATATATAGATATATAGCTATATATATATATATATATATATATAATATATATATATATATATATATATTATATATATATATATATATATATATATATATATATATGTGCGTATGTATGTATGTATGTATGTATGTACGTATGTATATATATATATTATATATATATAAAAAAATATATATATATATATATATATATATATACGTAAATAGTTTGACCAAGGTATTTGTAATTACAGCCGCACAAGGAGTTGTGTAAATACAGCCACTAGTTTGTGTTGGGAATTACGCACAATGATATTTTGAAGTTTTCCTGAATTTTTGTATAACACATTTATCTTGAAAGTTTTCAGTAATTTCTGAATAAAAGAAAGATTTACACTATATGGCAGTGTTAAGAAAGCTAGAAATATTTTTTATTCCACTAACAATAGGGAGCCTTTTGTGAGAGAAAATATCTTAACACTGCCATATAATGTAAATCTTTCTTTTATTCAGAAATTACTGAAAACTTTCAAGATAAATGTGGTATACAAAAATTCAGGAACACTTCAAAATATCAATGTGCGTAATTCCCCAAAACAAATTAGTGGCTGTATTTACACGATTCCTTGTGCTGGCTGTAATTACAAATACCTTGGTCAAACTGGTAAAAAACTAGATTACCGTCTAAAACAACACCGTTACGCAGTTAAAACAGGTCAATCGACGAGTGCTTTATTTGTACACATGAATGATTTTAACCATAGTATAGACTGGAAAAATGCATCTGAAGTAATATTTTGTAACCATATTGTAAAAAGAAACATAATTGAATCTGCATTTATTAAGCATTTTAACGATCAACTTATGAATCTGAGTTCAGGTCTTTTTAAATTAGATAGTTACCTTGTTTATAAAATTGTAGGGAAATACAATGTCACCTTTTAGCAACAGCCTGTTATACTAACTGCAGTTTCAGTTTTTAAGCACTTTTAAAGTATTCTTACTTGTTTGGTAGTGACAATTTGTGATGATAATTTGCTTGTTAATGGCTTTGATCTTTGTTCTGTGAAATTTTCTTGTTTATGTTTCTATTTATTTACTTTACTTTGTACCCCGAAGAAGTGTACGCAATACAGGGAAGCGCTTGGTACCTGGTCTTTGATTTTTCACCTTTTAGTGGCTATTTACGTACATATTTGTCACGTGCTGTTTGGTGACTTATTGCTGATATATAGGCATCATTTTGGAAAAGGTCTACAGGAACCCTGACAAGCAACCTCCGAACATCCTGGAAGAATCGCTTAAGACACTCCTAGACATCTGTACGAAGAGAGCCCCCTTCACCACCCACAGAGGACAGATATTTCGTCAGAAAGACGGCGTGGCAATGGGGTCCCCCTTGGGCGTCCCTCTTTGCTAACTTTTACATGGGTACCGTTGAAGATCGGGTTTTTTTCTTTTTTTTCCGCAGGGCACCGATGTCCCCCGGCGTTATGCCAGATACATCGATGACATATTTGTTCAAGCTGACTACGAGGAAGAGGTTGAAGCCCTTCGCCAGCAGTTCCTGCGCAACAGCGCCCTTAATTTCGCAATTGAATTCAGCAGCGAAGATCGGTTCCCCTTCCTCAACGTCCTAATTACGAAGACTACCCCGAAGATGACCACCACCGTCTACACCAAATCTACCAACTTGGGACTTTGCTTAAATGGAGAGAGTGAGTGTCCTGCGAGGTTCAAGACCACCACCGTCAGGGCCTTCGTGAGGAGGGCCTTAACGCACTGTTCAGCGTGGCAGGACACCCACGCAGAACTGGACCGAGCCTCGCAAATGATGATTAACAACGGTTACTCCAACAAGCTGATCAACAGGGAGATCAGAACCGCCTTAAACAAATGGTACATGGAGGACGGAGAGAATAAAGAGAATCCCCCCTCCGAGGATATACGTATTTTCTACAAGTCCTTCATGCACCACGGATACAAAGAAGAGGAGAGATGCCTTCAGAAAATTGTGGAAGAGAACGTCACCCCCGTGGAGGAAGGGAAGAGGCTCTCTCTTATAATCTATTATAAGAACAGGAGAACAAG
>NC_061100.1:60653914-60664039 GCF_015104395.2 Macrobrachium nipponense
TAATTAAGCCTTCGCGCTCTTCAGACCCATAGGCTATCCTAAGAAATTCTTGAACATCTGACCAAGTTCTGTAACTGGCAAAACGTTGACAGTGACAATGATGATTCGAGTCATCATTCCTAAAATCTAACAGAGACTCATGGTAAATAGTGATAGTATATCCTTAGATGATTTTCAGAGGTTTTTATGTTGGTATGAGTTAGTATATGAGGGAATTTGTCGCAAAAAGGGACAGATCCCCCTTTTAGCGACAAGCCTGCAGTGACGTCAGGTTAACTTGAGTAAGAAGAAGAATCAAGGACGAGTGCAGGCAACTATGTGACTTATGTCTTGGATATGTGAGAAACATAGCCAATCCTTATGAAATTGTGTAGAGGAGGAAAGTGAAATAACGTGCCATAAAATTTATATTTCTTATAAAACTCTTAAGCAAAATTAACCATGAATATTAGATAAAAACAAAGGAAGCCCGCTTAGCAAAAGTTTCGCCTACGGGGGAATCCCTCGAGTTAACTTGAGATGTAGCGCTTAATGTAACACTAGAGTTTGTCATCAACCTTAATACAAATAGCCAAATCTTGTACTTAATGAATGAAGATGAGACACAATAGAGTAAAGTATTGAATGTTCAGGGATTGTTACACCATGACGTCACAAAGTTGTGCTCGAGGGCAATGCCACCCACAGTAGGTATTCTCTTCCCTGGTACCAACGAGAGCAAAAGGTAAGGCGGATTGTCTTCTCTTCTCCATACAGCCAAAGTTGTTACTTTGTTTCTTAATTAACATGCTATAGTGTAAGTTTATTGTGGGGTATCATACGCATCCTGTGAATAATGAAGCCTAATTAGTGTTTATATTAACAAACATAAAGTGAGCAATGTGATGATATGGGTTTTGTATCAGATTTCTTGATTATCTTTTATCTCTTGGTCCTCCTCATGGACATAGAATTGCAACGGCCACGTGCCACTTTAATTCATCAAATTGTTGTGTTAAATGTTTCCTGTGACCTACTCATGTGTAATTTACTTATATATGATATATGGGAAATGTTTTGAGTGTAATCATAGTTTATTTTTGTAATAAAAGTGTGTAAAACTGTAAACCTTACTTCCTCAATCCCTCTACTGAGCTGTAAAGTCTAGTCCTTCAGACCTTGTTATCGCCCAGACCACCAGGCTAGAACCTAAGTAAGTAAAGAGCAAATAATTTGCAACATTTGGTCCTTCGAACCGGATAACAAAGACTCTACTGCTCGGAAGGCATTGAGTAAGCAATGGTAATTAATCTGTGAGAGGGCGCAACCGTCAAACTGATAAGGAACCCATAATTGCTACAATCTTGTATTAAACTTTCCCCCTCTATGTAATTTAAAAATCACTCCTTTTCTTGCAGTAATTAGCAATCATGGCAGTTGCCACAGTAATCCAAATTGAGGCAATGATGGGTCTTCTATCAGACCTGATCATAGAAGCTCAACGCGAGCTGATTGAAACCCGAACCGTGACCGTGTACCAGAATCTGATAGAGGGTATTAGAGAGAATGAAAGGCAGCTTTGTCGCTGTTCTTATCCAATGTGGCTAAATTAGAGTCAGGGATAGAGGCTAGGCTACACCAGCTAACAAGTGAGGCAATTAAAGCAATTTCTTTGCTGTTGCACCAAATTGACATGCTAAGCGTTCCAGCAAAGAGTGCGAATTTGCCAAAGCTGAAACCGTTGCCCCTCCCTACGTTCAAGGGAGAAGTAAGCGAATACGCTTCATATAGAGAATTGTTTGAAATTTATGTTACTTGCAGAAGTGACTTGGACAATGTGACCAAGTTCATGTACTTACTCGGTACCTTGGGAGGGGATCCACTCAGAGTTGTCAAATCTCTGAGCGTAACCGCGGCTAACTATCGAATTGCTCTAGATCTGCTTGATAAACAGTACGGGGATGAATATCAAACACTCGTCATATTGCATCAACAATTAGCCAATATCTTTGTGCCTTCATTAAACCCTGTAGAACAAAAGAAATTCTGTTTTTAATTGACCATATTGATCGAACAGATTAAATGTTTGAGCAAGAATGATATCGGTTACGGTATGATCATGAGTCTAATAAAAAAAAATATATCTGAGGGTAAATTATACCATAAATCCATGGAGCACTTGCACAAGTGCGACTATGATCTTGATGAATTCTTCAACGCCATTGATTTCATCATTCGTATGCTCTTCAACAGGGTGAGTCCCTAAAACCCAATGTAAAACCTGAAATGAATGCAAACCCGTTTTGTAACGACAGTCATTCAGCACACAAATGCAATAGACCACTAGATATCGTCGCGAGATGTTGTCAGATGATCCGCACGAGAAGGTGTTTCAATTCTCTAAATGTAGGGCACAGAAGCAGACTGTGTCAAAGTTAGAATTCATGTAAGTTGTGTGGTGCTAAGCACAATAATTTAATTTGTGATAACAGGCACCCCCCAAGACCTCAACTCCACCCTCTGTTGCCCCCTCTCATAATGTTCCTAGTGCATTGCAAGTAACTTCTTGCAAAGTGAAGACTGTGACTCCAAAAGGTAGCCAGAAGAGTGCTAACAACCCAAACGCTAAAGAAAAAGAATCGAATCCCTGTGTAAATGATATGGTAACTTTGAAAAGTCCTTCGCTAGAACTACCTTGTTCATTGTATGTACACGGCCAAACCAACCACATCCGATTGTTCCTCGATACTGGGAGCCAGTACAGCTTTATATCAGCCCCCTTAGCCAAGAGATTAATTCTCCCCATTGTAGGTCGAGTAGCATTAAATCTAGCTCCCTTTGGCTCTGCAGAAATCGAGGGACAATTCAATGTGGTGGCGTGCAAGATCGAAATGGGAAAACTAGTGATTTGCACGAAGCTAGTAGTGCACGATCACGTAAACAAGCCCATTCAAAATACAGGCTATGCTAAAATAAAGAAACATCTCATAAGTAAAGGTTATCACATTGCCGATGAAGAAACGCGACATGATAAAGTGAAGGGAGTAGACGTACTTGTAGGAGCTGATTATTTTATTTATTTCGTCCTGGGTCAGAGCGAATCGATGGGATCAACCTTTTCGTAACGCATGAGGGAATGTAGCCATTCGGAAAAGTTCCACAGTGGGCACTTGAAGGTGCTAAGCAAAGAAATATACACACACACACTGCAAGTGTGCAGGATAGCAATACCAGAAACAGACATCAAAGAGTGGTGGAGACTAGACTGAATCAGGATCGCTCCTTCAGAGCAGTATACAATTCAAGAAATAGATGCCATTGCAAAGGTAAGCCAGAGTGTTGTCCATACTAAGCATTGCTATCAAGTGAGTACCCCCTTTAAATCTGATGCTAAGACAGATGTGAATTATCGAAATGCTGTGGCCCAGTTAGTATCACTCAATGCAGAATTTGATCAGGAACCCCAGTACCATACAGATAACGAAAGGGTATTGCAATCTTACTTAGAAGCAGGAATCATCGAAAGGTTAGAAGCCCCCAAAGTCAAGACAACCACCAGACATTCAGATTGTCCAGAGACTTACTGCAGGGATTGTATGAAGAGGACGACATCTAGGAGTTCCAGAGGAGGACTGGCATTCAGTGACATTTCCAGATGCCCCGAGCACCATGGAAGGGAGGCTTCTTCGAGAGTCTGGTAGGAGTAGCGAAATGCACGCTCAAGGTATCCTTCCAGAAGAAGTCCTTCCCGGAGGAGCATGTTCGGATATTAGTGAAGGAGGCCGAAGGCATGGTCAATAATCGACCAAACATGTACACCGGGGACGGGCGAGAGTATCAAGTCCTCACTCCCTCCCACCTACTCCCTCCAGAAGACCTGAACCAGACGTTGACCACCCGCAAGCTCAGAGACCATTATCTCAAGCTGATGGACACTCATGCATGCTGGAGAAGAGAATATCTTTCCGCCCTACACTCCAGGCATGACTCTCGGCCCAGGAAAAGGACTGATCTTCTCCCAGGAGATGTCATGCTCATTAAAATCGAACAGTGTAAGAGAGCTGCGTGCCCACCCCCAACCCTGGTAAGATTACAGAGGTCTATCCCGATGACGATGGGATCGTCCGATCTGCCAAGGTGCTGTATGACAGCATAGAAACCCTGCGAGCCATCAGCCACCTCATTCCCCTGGAAATTACATCCGCCGAAGATGACGATCAGAAAGAAGAAAATTATGAGGATGCAGCCCCGGACGAGGCGGAAGGACAGCAAGGATATGACGGACAGTATCGGGGATGTGAGCGGTATCAACGATGGCATCGAAGAAGAAGAGAGCATTACGTCCGGGGAAAGCTAGTGCGTGGTAGAGGCTCAGGGTGGACAGGGCACAGATGGTACGGGATGGGTGAGTTAACCAAGAGAAAGTGCAGTTCGTGCGCCCTAAACAGAGAGCGGCAGTGATACAAAGAAAAAGGATGAAAGAGTTGGTAAAAAAATGAGTATGTGTAAAACAGAAAATGGTAGTCGTGTACAAATTACAGGAGGGACCATGTAAGGTGAGTCAGCATCAGAAGGAGTTTGAAGGATGATAGAAAATTGCATAGTTGTACATATTTAAGGGTAACTAGAGTAAGTGTTCTCGTGTCAACGGATCAGCCGCTGCACCGGACAAGGTATATTTAAGGTCATTGCTTGTATCATACTCTAAGATTGTGCCATTGAAAGGTGATCACCTATATGTAAGTGTATTTTAAAATGTGTCTGATGTGTTTGTTCCAATGCACTCGTTGCATTGGAGTCAAGTCGGCTGTAGTCTGGAATTTCCCTCCCACTGTTTGATCCTTCTGAATGCTTAGCCTTGCGGCCAGAGACTTTTCTGGTGAAGAGGATGTCGCGAAAAGAGAAGGATCCCCCTTTTAGCAACAAACCTGCAGCGACGTCAGGTTAACTTGAGTAAGAGGAATCAATGATGAGTGCAGGCAACTATGTGACTTATGTCATGGATATGTGAGAAACCTAGCTAATCCTTATGAAACTGTGTGGAGGAGGAAAGTGAAATAACCTGCCATAAAATGTATAGTTCTTATAAAACTCTAAAGCAAAATTAACCATGTATAAAAGATAAAAACAAAGGAAGCATGCTAAGCGAAAAGCTTCGCCTATGGGGGGAAAAACGGAATAAATTCAATATTTTAAGAATTTTCGCCCTTATTTCGATAACTGATTTTTATTTAAAAAATAATTTAATGGTTATTCCTTGAGTTAACTTGAGGTGTAGCCAAATCTTGTACTTAACGAATAAAGACGAGACACAATAGAGTAAAGCATTGAATGTTCAGGGATTGTTACGCCTTGACATCACAAAGTTGTGCTCGAGGGCAATGCCACCCACAGTAGGCATTCTCTTCCCAGGTACCAACGAGAGCAAAAGGTAAGACTGATTGTCTTCTCCTCTCTACACATATCCAGAGTCGTTACTTTGTTTCTTAATTAACATGCTATAGTGTAAGTTTATTGCGGGGTAACCAATGCATTCTGTGAATAGTGAAGCCTAATTAGAGTTTATATTAACAAACGTAAAGTGAGCAATCCGATGATGTGGGTTTTGTATCAGATTTCTTGATATTGTTTTATTTCTTGGTCTCCCTCATGGACATAGAATTGCAACGGCCACATGCCACTTTAATTCATCATATTGTCGTGTTAAATGTTTCCTGCGACCTTTTCGCATGCAATTTACTTATATATGATATGTGGGAAAATGTTTTGAGTGTAACCTTAGTTTATTTTTGTAATAAAAGTGTGTAAAATTGTAAACCTTGCTTCCTCAATCCCTCCCCCGAGTTGTAGAGTCTAGTCCTTCAGACTATGTTATCACCCAGACCACCGGGCTAGAACCTGAGTAAGTAAAGGGTGAATAATTCGTGACAGAATTAATAGTTAAGAACACAGACTGCATCTGATGAGGGGTTAAATTTTTCCCAAGTACAGGAGAATACGAGGTATAGTATCAGTCAGTTAGGAGAACTTTGTCTGATGGGAAACTTCTTTTGATGTGGCACCAAGAGGGGATTCAACTTTTGTTTCTAGTAATTCTTGCATGAGAATAGAATCCCATAGAGAGCTTAATATTGCTTGTAGTGACCATGTGGACAGATTTAATGGTGATAGGGCATTTGTGGATCAAGAGCGGCTGTTCAGTTGTTTTAATGCCATAAGATAGGGCATACTAAGAAGTTCTGCAGGGTTAAATATTGTAATAGTTGTAAATGTTTTGAGCATTATTGGCGGTCTTGTCTGTTTCTTAATTAGGAGGAATAGTAATCATCCTGCATTTCAGGGTGTTGATAACTCGAGTGAGATAGCTCATGAAGGGGATTGAGCGAAGATCGGTCTGTCAGACTAAAATGTCCGTGCCTTGTAGCTTTGTTGGGGGATGAAATTGAACCTAAACCTGTAGCAAGAGGGACAGCGTACAATTCAGTTGTATGTATATTTATCATTACTGGTGCATTAGTAAATCTGATGAATTATGAATTTTACCTGTTATTGGTTTCTCAGTACCCACTGAATCCGACCAGGGAGAATTTGTGATGTGCAAGTGCATAATTTGAATATTTTGGGCTATGCAGATATTTGTTTTTCTCTTGGGGATAAAGCTTTTGTTGTACCAGTATTGTTGATTAAAGATACTGCTTTGGGGAATAGGATTTTATTGGCTGCTCTAGTAAAAGTCCAGTTAAAAGGCATCTCGAACCCAAATCTAGTGTATGTTGTGGAAGGTAGCGGAAAACTCAAAGGTGCACTATTTCTGTTAAGATATATATATATATATATATATATATATATATATATATATTATATATATATATATATATATGCATAGAATGGTTAATTATCTGTGTTGAAAATAACGAAATGAAGAAACCTGTAAATAGATGGGGAGCCTGGAGGACTCAAAGACTACAAGGAAAAGACAGCAGCAGTATAGGGAATAGTGACCCAGCTTAGGAATAGGAAACCCCTTGTGGTCAAAGTCAACCTTTATAATCCTATAAGGAATCTGGGAGCGCCAAGTGAAGAGGCGCTTTAAAGCTTGCCGACTCAATACAACATCTCCCAGGCAGCACTTCATACTTTTCAAAGCTCTGCCATTTCTATAATCCTAGGCGGTTTATGTACACAGAAATACACTCTGCATCATTAATAATACATATATCATATATATATATATATATATATATATATATATATATATATATATATATATATATATATATATATATATGAATAATTATCACATCGAACCGTGATCCATTTATATATCAATTCAAGCTACAAATGTCCTTTAATATCTAAATTCACTTTTACCTCCCAAATGATATATTTTCATATATGTACCGAAGGGGAATTTTTTAGTTGATAACAATTTCGTTCGTCCCCCCACTTGGGACGGTGGTTCGATCCCATGGGGGGACGAAATTGTTATCAACTAAAAAAATTCCCCTCGGTACATATATGAAAATATATCATTTGGGAGGGGTAAAGTGAATTTAGATATTAAAGGACATTTGTAGCTTGAATTGATATATATATATATATATATATATATATATATATATATATATATATATATATATATCTATATATATATATGATATATAGATATATATATATATATATATATATATATTATATATATATATATATATATATATATATATATATATATATATATCTATATATATAAGATATATAGATATATATATATATATATATATATATATATATATATATATATCTATATATATACATATATATATATCTATATTATATAATATATATATATATATCTATATATCTATATATATATAGATATATATATATATATATATATACATATATAATATATATATATATATATATATATATATATATATATATCTATATATATATATCTATATATCTATATATACATATATATATATATATATATCTATATATATATATATATTATATATATATCAATTCAAGCTACAAATGTCCTTTAATATCTAAATTCACTTTACCTCCCAATGATATATTTTCATATATGTACCGAAGGGGAAGTTTTTTAGAGTTGATAACAATTTCGTCCCCCCATGGGATCGAACCACCGTCCAAGTGGGGGGACGAAATGTTATCAACTAAAAAATTCCCCTTCGGTACATATATGAAAATATATCATTTGGGAGGTAAAGTGAATTTAGATATTAAAGGACATTTGTAGCTTGAATTGATATATAAATGGATCACGGTTCGATGTGATAATTATTCATATTATATATATATATATATATATATATATATATATATATATATATATATATATATATATATATATATATATATATATATATATGTATATTAATGATGCAGAGGTGTATTTCTGTGTACATAAACCGCCTAGGATATATATATAGTATATATATATATATATATAGATAGATATATATATATATATATATATATATATATATATATATATATATATATATATATATATATATATATCTATCTATATATATGATTATTATATATATATATATATATATATATATATATATATATATATCTATATATCTATATATATATAGTAGATATATATATCTATATATATATATATATATATATATATGTGTGTGTGTGTGTGTGTCTGTGTGTCTGTGTGTCTGTGTGTACACGCGCGTGCGTGCCACATAGGGTAACAGACAAGTTTAGGTACAGATCAACTCCTAACAGTGATTGATATTATAAGTAACTCGCATTTATTGTTATGCGATGCAAAAGGCAAAATTAAAAGACCGACTTACAGTTGGATAAATGTGATTCATGCAATTAGAGAGGGAAAATTAAAAGACCGACTTACAGTTGGATAAAAGTGATTCATGCAATTAGAGAGGGAAGTATTGCCTATAAAGTACCTCTTTACTTGTAAACTAAACGTTATGAAGATTGGCACTCCTAAATTCCTCGTGGGATTATAAAGGTTTATTTTGACCCCAAGGTGTCCCCCATTCCTTATCTGACTCACTATTTCCATGATACCTGCTGTAAATTTTATCATACTCTGAGTGGCTATCAATATCATAGTCCATAACCCGTGAACTATTTATTTGCACTTTTCTTCATTTGGTTATGTTCAACAAAGATTATTAACCACTGTATATATGTCGGTGGGTGTGTACGTATCTCAGGCATAAAGAGAAGTAGAAATGGATGAAAAATCTTCTGCTTTTCATTATGATTAATCAATAGCAAAGTGTCACAGTTATTAATTTCTAGACATTTGTGCAACGTTTTACGTTGTGTACTCAAGGTCAAGGTCACTACCAAATATAACCCCACCTAATACCTCAGAAGAAATCAATTTTTTAGCCCCAAAAGAACAAGTAACAGAGTGAAAAACTAATGTAATATTAATATAATATTACATTAATGTAAAAGCATTATATAATGTACAGTATAATTAGCCACCCCTAATTAACTGTGCATTAAAAATATAAATAACAACCTCAAATCCCGCCCCACCCACATTCCCTTCCTCTTAGAGCTATAAATGGGATACAGGATATTATTGTATTTATTTTCTCGCTGGACAAAGAATGGGACATAGGATAAATGGACAGTAGATAGTGGAATAAATAAAACCATACATCAAATATCTATCTATCTATCTATCTATCTATCTATCTATCTATCTATCTATCTATATATATATATATATATATATATATATATATATATATATATATATATATATATATATCACATATATATATAGCAAATTTTCTTACCTTTGTAATATGTTATATACAAAAAGTTCATGTAAATTCACCTATACGTATCTGTGATAAAACGTCAGTTTGTCTATTCTAATGGGGATATGTTAGTGATATCTTTTGTTACTGAAGCAGTGATAGTTACCCCAACTGCAAACTACCGTTGTAACATTCCGATAATAGCTCCGGCTTGGGAAACAACAAATTGCTGTTTAATTCAAAACTCAATCACATTATAGAAAAGGTAGCAACAAATTGCTTGTAGTATATGTGACAACACAAAAGAAAGTTGTCGAGTTAGATGTCTAAATGCGAGAACAAAGTA
>NC_061100.1:60664539-60672039 GCF_015104395.2 Macrobrachium nipponense
TACTTTGTTCTCGCATTAGACATCTAACTCGACAACTTTCTTTTGTGTTGAAGGGTGGCCGACTCCCTTCTGGTGAGGCACCTCTTGTTGGCCATCTTCCACCAATCTCCTTCCCACCAATGTCTTTGGGGTTTGGGAGGAAACCATCATATGAGCCACTTCGAAGTAAGGGACCAAGGTCCCGGCCATGACCACCCTGGCTCGGCTCTTTAGCATACTCAGGATTATAGTGAAGCTCAAATCTCCCAATGTTGCTAATCCAGTTAAATATTATCACATATTTATAATGGCACACACACACACACACACACACTGACGTCCTGGATTTGTATGGCTTCTTGGGTTCGCGCCTGGGACCAGGCAAATCTATTGTAGTGTAAAAAATTCCCTTCGGTTAAGCATATATGAAAATATATGTAATTTCCGAGGTACAGCAAATTAGATATTAAAGGACATTGTAGCTCGATGTATGTAATGAATCACGGTAATGTGATATGACTTGTATATATATCATATATATATATATATATATATATATATATATATATATATATATATAAGTCTTGATATATATATATATATATATATATATATTATATATATATATATATATATATATATTATATATATATATATATATATATATATAATGTTGTCACTATATACTACAAGCAATTTGTTGCTACCTTTTCTATAATGTGATTGAGTTTTGAATTAAACAGCAATTTGTTGTTTCCCAAGCCGGAGCTATTATCGGAACTGTTACAACGGTAGTTTGCAGTTGGGGTAACTATCACTGCTTCAGTAACAAAAAGATATCACTACCATATCCCCATTAGAAAAGACAAACTGACGTTTATCACAGATACGTATAGGTGAATTTACATGAACTTTTTGTATATAACATATTACAAAGGTAAGAAAATTTGCTATATATATATGTATATATATATATAATATATATATATATATATATATATATATATATTATGTATATATAGATAGATAGATAGATAGATAGATAGATATTTGATGTATGGTTTTAATTTATTCCACTAGCTACTGTCCATTTATCCTATGTCCCATTCTTTGTCAAGCGAGAAATAAAATACAATAATATCCTGTATCCCATTTATAGCTCTAAGAGGAAGGGAATGTGGGTGGGGCGGATTTGAGGTTGTTATTTATATTTTTAATGCACAGTTAATTAGGGGTGGCTAATTATACTGTACATTATATAATGCTTTTACATTAATGTAATATTATATTAATATTATATTAGTTTTTCACTCTGTTACTTGTTCTTTTGGGGCTAATAAATTGATTTCTTCTGAGGTATTGGGTGGGGTTATATTTGGTAGTGACCTTGACCTTGAGTACACAACGTAAAACGTTGCACAAATGTCTAGAAATAAATACTGTGACACTTTGCTATTGATTCATCATAATGAAAAGCAGAAGATTTTTCATCCATTTCTACTTCTCTTTATGCCTGAGATACGTACACACCCACCGACATATATACAGTGGTTAATAATCTGTGTTGAACATAACCAAATGAAGAAAAGTGCAAATAAATAGTTCACGGGTTATGGACTATGATATTGATAGCCACTCAGAGTATGATAAAATTTACAGCAGGTATCCAGGAAATAGTGAGTCAGATAAGGAATGGGGGACACCTTGGGGTCAAAATAAACCTTTATGATTAATCCCACGAGGAATTTAGGAGTGCCAATCTTCATTATAAGAGTACTTTATAGGCAATACTTCCCTCTCTAATTGCATGAATCACTTTTATCCAACTGTAAGTCGGTCTTTTAATTTTCCCTCTCTCTAATTGCATGAATCACATTTTATCCAACTGTAAGTCGGTCTTTTAATTTTCCCATCTCTAATTGCATGAATCTCCACATTTATCCAACTGTAAGTCGGTCTTTTAATTTTCCCTCTCTAATTGCATGGAATCACATTTATCCAACTGTAAAGTCGGTCTTTAAATTTTGTTTTTAATTTTGCCTTTTTCCTTTTCCATCGCATAACAATAAATAAACGAGTTACTTATAATATCAATCACTGTTAGAAGTTGTTCTGTACCTAAACTTGTCTGTTACCCTATGTGGCACGCACGCACGCGCGTGTACACACAGACACAGACACAGACACACACACACACACACACACACATATATATATATAATATATATAGATATATAGACATATATATCTATATATATATATAGATATATTAGATGATATATATATAGATATCTATATATATATATATCAATTATATATATATCTGATATATATATATAGATATATGATATATATATATATATATATATATATATATATATATCTTATACATAATATATCTATATATAGATCTATAGATATCTATATATATTATATCTATATACAGATGTATTCAATATTATAATATTCTATATTATATATATATAGATATATAGATATATATTAATATAATATATATATTATAATTATATATCTAATATATAATGTAATCTATATATATAAGATTTATATATATAATATAATATAATTAATAATATTATTAATTATATATAATCTAATATATATATATTATTATACTATATATTATATATATAATATATATATTTATATATCTATTAAATATATATCTATTATATAGATATATAATATCATAATATATATTAATATCTTATTCTATCTATCTATCTATATATCGATATAAATAATCTATAATCTATAGATAATACTATAAATATATAGATCTATATATCTATATATGATATATATATGATATATATAATATATTCATATATAATCTATCTATTCTATCTATCTATATTATATATAATATTACATGGGATATCTTAGATATAGAATATAGATCTAGATATCTATTTAATAAGATGTGTATAAATATCTATCATATAATATATCTTATATAGATATATATATATTATATATATATATATATCTATCTATATTATATAATCTATATATGTATATCTATTCTATCTATTATATATATATATATAAGATCGATAGATATATAAATATATATATATATTAGATATTCTATATATATTATATAGTATCTATCTATATATATATATAATATATATATCTATATATATATATCTATTATATATAAGGTATAGTAGATATATATATAATATATAATATAATATAGATATTATATTATATGTATGTAATATCTTATCTATATATCTATATATATAGTTATATATATATAGATCTGATTATATATTAGATATATATCTATCGTAGCTATATATATATATCTAATCTAATATATGTTATATCTATATATATATTATATAATATATATATCCCATAATATAATCTATATCCTAATATGAGATATAGATTATATAATATTATATAATAATAGATATAGATATATATCTGATATATATATATAATATATATAATATATAATTAGATATATAATTATATATATATATATATATCTATATATATATATATATTATGTATGTAATATATAATCATTGAATGAGGGCTGTATTTCTGTGTACATAAACCGCCTAGGATATAGAAATGACAGAGCTTTGAAAAGTATGAAGTGCTGCCTGGGAGATGTTTATGAGTCGCAAGCTTTAAAGCGCCTCTTTACTTGGCGCTCCCGATTCCTTATAGGATGATAAAGGCTGACTTTGACCACAAGGGGTTTTCCTATTCCTAAGCGGGGTCACTTATTCCCTATACTGCTGCTGTCTTTTCCTTGTAGTCTGAGTCCTCCAGGCTCCCCATGAACTATCTATTTGCAGGTTTCTTCATTTCGTTATGTTCAACACAGATAATTAACCATTCTATGCATATATATAAACATACATACTATATATATATATATATATATATATATATATATATATATATATATCATTAACAGAAATAGTGCACCTTTGAGTTTTCCGCTACCTTCCACAACATACACTAGATTTGGGTTCGAGATGCCTTTTAACTGGACTTTTACTAGAGCAGCCATACCTGGCTCTAAAATAACACTATCAACTAAAACTGCCTTGTATATATCATTCAACTGGCTACCAGGAATACCTTGGGGCTGACCATTTACCACAAAGTCAACTTTAACATAAACATTATCTGCATTAACATAATTATTATCCCTATTATTATCAACATCCTAGATTTCTTCAACTTTCACAAAAGGAACAAATACCCCATGTACCCCAACAATTATACCAATAACCCCAGTATGCACAAAGATTTTATTACGCTGACACGCAAGGTGACCCAATAAAATCCTATTCCCCAAAGCAATACCTTTAATCAACAATACTGGTACAACAAAAGCTTTATCCCCAAGAGAAAAACAAATATCTGCATAGCCCAAAATATTCAAATTATGCACTTGCACATCACAAATTCTCCCTGGTCGGATTCAGCGGGTACTGAGAAACCAATAACAGGTGAAATTCATAATTCATCAGATTTACTAATGCACCAGTAATGATAAATATACATACAACTGAATTGAACGCTGTCCCTCTTGCTACAGGTTTAGGTTCAATTTCATCCCCCAACAAAGCTACAAGGCACGGCCATTTCAAGTCTCTGTGACCGATCTTCGCTCAATCCCCTTCATGAGCTATCTCACTCGAGTTATCAAAACCCTGAAATGCAGGATGATTACTATTCCTCCTAATTAAGAAACAGACAAGACCGCCAATAATGCTCAAGACATTTACAACTATTACAATATTTAATCCTGCAGAACTTCTTAGTATACCCTATCTTATGGCAATTAAAACAACTGAACAGCCGCTCTTGATCCACAAATGCCCTATCACCATTAAATCTGGCCACATGGTCACTAAAAGCAATATTAAGCTCTCTCTGGGATTCTATTCTCATGCAAGAATTACTAGAAACAAAAGTTGAATCCCCTCTTGGTGCCACATCAAAAGAAGTTTCCCACCAGACAAAGTACTCCTAACAGACGGATACTATACCTCGTATTCTCCCGTACTTGGGAAAAATTTAACCCCTCATCAGATGCAGTCTGTGTTCTTAACTATTAATTCTGTCACAAATTATTCGCCCTTTACTTACTTAGGTTCTAGCCCGGTGGTCTGGGTGATAACAAAGTCTGAAGGACTAGATTCTACAACTCGGGGGAGGGATTGAGGAAGCAAGGTTTACAATTTTACACACTTTTATTACAAAAATAAACTAAGATTACACTCAAAGCATTTTCCCACATATAATATATAAGTTAATTACATGCGAAAAGGTCGCAGGAAACATTTAACACGACAATATGATGAATTAAAGTGGCATGTGGCCGTTGCAATTCTATGTCCGTGAGGGAGACCAAGAGATAAAACAATATCAAGAAATCTGATACAAAACCCACATCATCGGATTGCTCACTTTACGTTTGTTAATATAAACTCTAATTAGGCTTCACTATTCACAGAATGCATTGGATACCCCGCAATAAACTTACACTATGCATGTTAATTAAGAAACAAAGTAACGACTCTGGCTGTGTAGAGAGGAGAAGACAATCAGTCTTACCTTTTGCTCTCGTTGGTACCTGGGAAGAGAATGCCTACTGTGGGTGGCATTGCCCTCGAGCACAACTTTGTGATGTCAAGGCGTAACAATCCCTGAACGTTTGATGCTTTACTCTATTGTGTCTCGTCTTTATTCGTTAAGTACAAGATTTGGCTACACCTCAAGTTAACTCAAGAAATAACCCCATAGGCGAAGCTTTTCACTAAGCATGCTTCCTTTGTTTTTATCTTTTATACATGGTTAATTTTGCTTTAGAGTTTTATAAGAACTATACATTTTATGGCACGTTATTTCACTTTCCTCCTCCACACAGTTTCATAATGATTGGCTATGTTTCTCACATATCCATGACATAAGTCACATAGTTGCCTGCACTCGTCCTTGATTCTTCTTCTTATTCAAGTTAACCTGACGTCACTGCAGGCTTGTCGCTAAAAGGGGGATCTGTCCCTTTTTGCGACAAATTCCCTCATATACCAACTCATACCAACATAAAAACCTCTGAAAATCATCTAAGGATATACTATCACTATTTACCATGAGTCTCTATTAGATTTTAGGAATGAGGACTCGAATCATCATTGTCACTGTCAACGTTTTGCCAATTACAGAACTTGGTCAGATGTTCAAGAATTTCTTAGGATAGCCTATGGGTCTGAAGAGCGCGAAGGCTTTATCAATGCGCAGTTTAAAGGGATTTTATAAATCCAGGGATAGTCAGCAGTCCTTGACTGATTTTAGTTCTCAACTTAGTGTAGCCGCCACTGATTTAATAGAGACGTTGAGAGGGTCTGAAAATGATCAATATAAAAGAAATACACTGGAGGAGCTGTGAACAGTGGCGGGCTGTGGGCGTAGACTAATTGCAGTGATACCAGATAAAGACAATATGAATAGCGCCCCACATAAAATTATATAAATGCTACATAATATTCCCTATGCTCCAATAAACATGAATACTTGCATTTACATATTTCTAACACAACATGTATGCTAAATGTGTATTAGAAATACAGGTACATGTTCATGATAACAATAATCATATGCATAAGTAAGTAATTATAATGATAATCCGTCAATTACTAACACTTTTAGAATAAGGTTAGAATAAGAAATGTTTGGTAAGATAGAAATTATATGCTTACTTAGATTTTACAACTTGTTCTCTATTTCTTTAAAATAAATGTGCTAAATTTATTAAGTAATCTTTGAGAATAATGTGCCTGAGCAAGATAATATTTAGTATAATTTTCAATTTATTACAATTGATTTTCTTTTGTGTCATTTAAATGCAAAGGACTTTCTCGAGAGAAATTGAAATAATTATTAAAAAGTAGAGCGTATTTTTTAAAAGTCCAAGAGCAAGTTGCCATACATATAACTAGTGGTTGCAAGTCAGTAATGGTAATGTTAGTGCTAAATGTCTGTAACAAATGACATTAGTTTAAGTGCCTCAGAGGAGAAAGAAAGATAATTATATTATGGTAAAAGCAAAGTTTTCTTCCCTTTTCAACCCGTTTAGGGTTGTAATGACTCTTAATCCTTTCCGGTCCAGACAGGCCGATCCTATTGTGTACACTCAGGTCTTGGTCATTTACGCCTAGGTGAACAGTTGAAGAGTTAGACGCATTGAAAGTTTCCACAATATGCTTTCTAATTTTACCTGTATATTTTTGTTTTATCACTAAAGTAGTACCATTGGAAAGCTGAGAGTTTATTCTAGCATAAATTAAAAGTTCTTAAAAATAAGATAACAACTACCACCTTTTTAGTTGTGATGAAATAGGACCAAAAATCATTGTTAGCATTTCTTATTCTCTTGCTCTAATTTCAAAGGTCGAAAAATATATATTCTGGCCAATCAAAAGTAATATTTTTACTTAAGTAAATAGAATAATCCTT
>NC_061100.1:60677039-60689539 GCF_015104395.2 Macrobrachium nipponense
ATATAATCCAGATTAGCGGTCCGCAAACTGAAACCCGCGATAGATTTAAACCATAAGAGAAACGGAAGCTTAAAGTTCCCATAGACGAGTCCAAAAACATGTTAAAATAAACTGAACTATATCATGTTTTGTTTTAACTTATATACATATACATATCTATATATTATCTATAATATATAATGTTATATATATCTATATATATGCAACTTTTTTTTTGTTTTTTTTGTTTTAAATTATGATGGCATCCAATTCAAACGAACCTAGATTTGTAGATTCAGAACCACTTGGTAAGGAAGAAGTTCCCTTATTTGACTCGATGAAATACGAGGATAATGCGTATTCCTTTTAAACTGTATCGCTACTCGCGGCATTAAGGATCTTAATTTGTCACTTCAGTTAACAGGAAATGTCCAAATCTCTCATGATGTATGAACAATAGATTCCGGTATTTGGTGGCTAGTTCTCACTGAATATTAAGTATTGTTTAATTTTGCTGGGCCGGAAAGCGATTTTCCAGTTTGTCGGTCCAATATATTTCATCGCACTTTTTAACGGAGGCAATTTCCATTATATGCAGGCCAAAAGAAATTGTTGTTGTTGGAGTAGTTGAAGCTGGCTTTTATGCCAGCACGGGCTTTATAGCTAATTGTAGCAAGCCCGTAGGGTTCATTTTGAATTATTTTTTAGATGCATTGGTGATTTAAGGATTATGAGGGCCCGCATCTTTTTTATTTATGATTTCTGATGGAATGTGCATGGTGGGAATGGGTATGGCTTTCAAAGGTGACAGGGAAAACAAAGTGGAATAGGGCGAGGTTACAAACCCCTTTAAACCACACGCTAAGGTTAACCCATTTAGTAGAAGATTAAAGATCGATAGTTACGAGTCCTGGCGAGTCAGGAGATAAGGCTGTCCCTCCAATGAATGAATCGAAAAATTTATAGTCGTTGAGAAAAACGGAAAAAAAAACGCGCAACACTCTATGGATGTTCAAGTACCATATTTCACTTTAAGTACGTAAAAAAAAAGAAAAAAAAAGGCAGAGAGCGTCGGGGGGGGGGGATCGTTTAATTGCAATAGGGAACGACTAATGGAAAAACGAAAATTGATTATCCAGTTTTTTCAGAAACATGCTAACAAAAATAAGCGGACAGCTTAAGGCGGTTAGTTTAGTTAGAAGTTGAAACAGTTGAAATTTCGGTCGTTCGACTAAGGTGAGGCCGGCCGAAAAAAACGGAGGGGAAACGGAGGTATTTGTTTAGTAAAAGGAAAAAGCAGTTAATGCTATAAACCAGGCACTTTTTCATGTAGCTGCGATCTTTATGTTTGAGATCTGGTATCTTGAAAATCTTCTCAAATCAGGAGGGTCATCTGGGAGACTGGATCTCTAGGTCCAACAGAGCGTGGGACGGAGCCTTCAAGAGAACAGCTGATGACCACTGTCCCACTGGTCCGTTATTGGAAGATGGCTCTATTTAAAAATGGTCCTCAAAACTCCTTCGTAGGTCAGGCAGGAACTTGTTCCTGATCTGATATTCCTCCACTACGAGGAAGTAGTCGTTTTTCCCGACGTTTTGCAGTTCTTATTTTAGTTCTTCTTGTTTGCAGGTCTGAGTTTCGCTGTTTTTGGGCTTAGCTTACAAAAACTTCCTCTTTTTGGTTTGTTGTCCTCCCTGGCTTCTTTAAAAACAAAACAGGAGCTACAGGTCGGTGGTCCTCGGTCTGCATTTCTTCTTCCAACTGCCGTTCTTCTTTGTCTGGGTTCCTGCTTCGGCGGCCGATCATGGAAATCTGACGTCTTCGGCGATGTCAGGGGTTTAGGGGGTGGTTAACCTTGAGGGGTTGGGGAGGATGGTAGAGGGGCGGGAGTTTGGGCGATATGGTAGATGGATGAGGGGGTGGGGTGGGGATGGTAATGCCGGGGGAAAATCGGGAGGAGGTTGGGAGGAACGGTTGGGTGGTTTGTGGTAGCAGGAGGTAAGGGGGGGGGGGAGTTTCGTTTCTAGGATCGAATCCTGGGGTTTGCTGGGAGGTTTGTTCCTGGTCGGTGATGGTTGCCGAGGTCTTGCAGGTGGAGGAGGGAATGCCCTTCGCCTTCCTAAATCCTCTGCAGTCTGACTGGGCCGTCCCTTTAAACCAAGCATGATGTTTGCTGGCTGCAGTTAGGGCATCGGGCAACTGTGGGGTGGCCCTTTTCCTTTGTACTTTTTCAAGCACACTTTTCTGTCTTCGTGTTTCCGCACATGCACAACAACTCCGCACAGAATTGTTGTTCTGCTTTTGCATTCAGTTCTTGTGGTGTCCCATGGACCTCTGACGTACTTGAAGCATATCTCATAGCTCTGGTACGAAAGGCTTCTGTCTCATAAGTGCCAAGAATCCCCAAGGCTGGACCCTGGCTGGTAATTTGGCCCGGTTGAAAGGTCGCTTTCTTTCTATCTTAAGAGTTTTTCCTTTGTCCATCTTTTGAAGTACATCTCTTCTCTTGGCTTTCCATGATTTTGGGTTGGGAACCTCAGAGGTACCTCTTTCGATAGTTTATGTATTTGGGAATTTGCATTGTTTGCATCCTCCGCATCCCCTTGCTTATTTTTGAAGACAGGATCAAGAAGGGTGGCACAGGTTGTCTTTTCCTCAGTAGTTCAGCAAGCTTTTTGGTTCCTTGGGGAGTAATGATTGAAGTTCTCCCCGCCCCTTAAAGTTCCGGTCTGGCTATGGAGGTTTGGCTTCTGGATAGTTTTTGTTCTTCAAGGGGCCCTGACCAGTGCAGCAATACGAAAGTCCTGGCCCTCCGATTGTGACAGCTTTGTAAAACTTCGGGTAGTTGGTTTGGAAATTCCACATAACTCGCCGTATTTGGTGCTGAACTTCGTCGGGAGTCAGGTTACACACATTGTTGGTCGAACGATTGGTGGCAAAGTCTTCTTACTGTTTCTTCTTTTTCTTTCTTCTTCCGACCTTACAAGGTGGCGAAGCCTTGCTCGGTCCCTCCTCAAGGGCGGGTGTCCTACCCTGGGATTACCCGGGCGAAAGGGGTCTCTTAGAGGCCATACTTGTCAAGATTATAGGTTTTTAAAATGACGAGAGTTAACGTCACGCGCCTGTGCACGAAATTACGTAACCCTGACCCGGGGCAGCCATAAACAAAATGTTTAGGAGAATTTTTTTAATTGCTAAATTCTTAGACAGTTTAAAAATAGCTGAAAAAACAACATTTAAGTTTGACAAGCTTTAAAAGTTCTAGGAATTTCTTCTTAAAACCTTTTCATCATAATGGGTATTTTAAAAATGTTATTCTTACTAAATTGAAGTTTGTCATTTTATTAGTTTTAACTAAAATGTTTTCCTAGGCTCGTTTTGGGTTATTGCTTCATCGGTCAGCAAAAGTCTTTGCTTGTATTTAGTTTCAAGGCCAATATCCATAAATAGTTTTAATTTAATCTCCAGCGTCAATGAAACCTGCAGGCTACAGACATGCAGAGCCCATTAGGAACGTCCCTTGAAAATACAGTTTTAAAAACATTTTGGTGATGATTTGGAATAGTCATGAACAAAAGAGATAAGACGTTAGTTGATTTTCGTAAAGATCGGAAAAGGGTTACCATTTTTCTCAATATCTATTCTATTGGACTATTCAAATAAAGAAAAACACTCAAATTACAATTTCTTTTCCTACAGTAAGGATTTTATAGAAAGGGAGCTAAATTACTGAGCTTAATAAAAAATGACTTCCTGGCGATTTTCGTGAACTGGCCGCGTTATCAGGAAATATCATTCATTCGCCTCTCTAAACCTATAAACTTCTTGGGAGGGTCAAAATTCTTAGTAGAAAAATGGCTTGGATTAATATGTAATTATCTAATATTTAATATAGTATATTATATAGAAATAATATATAAATATAGTAATATATAAAGATAATCTATTAATAATTATTAATATTAAAGGCACTGGTAAGGGAAAAAGGTAAAAGGATAAATATATATTTTAAATTTAAATAGGGGTTTGGGTTTGATAAACCTTAGCTCTTCTTGCTGGTTAAGAAGACAGATGCCAAAACGCCTGGATTTTCTCGGCTTATGCTGGAATAATAAAAAACGAAATAGAAAACAAACACATTGTGAGCTAACCCACGGAAAATAAGGGTGTTATCGAGTTTCATGTATGTTCAAGTAGCATGCCGTATTATCTGTATCATCCTGTTTAGTGGGGTGTACATTCGTACATGCTAACTCAAAGAAAAGAAAAATGACATAACCTCTAGTATGTGAAATTAACGGGGGAATTAGACGACAATGCTGTCAAAAGGGTGGACACAAGTGATTTTCTGAAGTAGAAAAGGCGTTAGAGGTTCTGTCAGAAACGATAAAACAGTGAAAGTTGAACCATTATGTTTCAGTTCTAGAGAAAAGGGAGTGCGATTGTGACACATTTTATTGACCAAACTTTTAATTGTCCTGATAACTAGCTTCTCCCTTTTCAGAATGGAATTCGAAGTCCCGCCATCCTAGAAAAATATGTAATTTCCCAATACTTATTCTTTTTGGACTTTTGATAAACTGTGAATTTCTTATACAAAGATAGAGAATAGGTGAAGGGGTACTTACTTAAATATGATTTGGGAATTTGGGAAATATGAATAGGTTTTAAGACGTTTCTTTTTTTTAGTTATTTCTTAACCTATTTTGTATTCCATTTTTCATATTAGCTATTTTTGGGAAATCAAAAAGTATAGTTTTTTGTAATAGCAGGGAGTTCGAATTTGCCTAGAGTTTGATCATTTGATTTTTCAGCTAACTTCAGGGGGTGGCACTTAGCAATGCAATGGGAAAAAAAGGGTAATGGTCAATGTTACCAAAGTTAGGAGTTCTCTCCGCAATGGTTTAAAACGAGTGTCCATTTTGACCTCGTCAAGATATATATATATAGTATCTATATATATATATATCTATATTATATAATCTCTATGTCTTGTAATAGTATGTAGTTTATATATATAGTACTGCCTATTAAAGTATATATAATCTATATATATATATATATATATATATATATGTGTGTGTGGTGTGTGTGGTGTATATATACATATATATATAATAATAATATATGATATATATATATCTCTAATATATTATATATATAATAATATAATAATTTCCCCTACATGTATTATAATTAATTAAATATAATAATATATCTATATCTATATATATATATAATATATGTATAATATGTTTATCGGTATATTTATATTATAATCTATATATATATATATAAACATATAAATATTAATATAATATATTATAATATAATATATTTATATATAATTAATATCTCTTATATAATGGACTATAATGATACCACAATTCTTAGAGAACTCGAAGAATTTTAAAAAAAAAAAAAATTGGTCATAACGCACTAGCGAAAACCTATACACCACAACAAGAGGAAACCGCTCCCAGCGAGAAGGAAGAGGACGATCATCTTACCGATAAGGCCCATTTCCTCGCCTCGAGTCGGGCCAAACAACAACAGAGGCCTTTCATATGAAGGAAACAAGTTGCCTGTAGATATACCATAGAAAAGAATTTTTTGTGAAAAAGTCTCTTCACTTGTGTCGAGTAGCTTGTTGAAATCTCCAAAATGTCCAAGAGCGTCTAAAAACCTGAGACAATGTTTACACTTTCGCTAGCCCTAAAAAGTTGAAATGAAATACTATCTACCTAGATTACACGAAAATTGATGGCGACTTTCGACGCCAACGGACAAGTCATAAGGGTGTAAGATTAATTCCTCTACAGTCCATTAGAAGGGAAGGCCCTTCCTGCCAAATTTGTACGGGCAAGGCAATGGTACATTCAATTGCGTCCTTTTGTTTTAAAACAAGGGGGCGAGCTAAAAATTTAGAACCTAGCTCCTTCAAGAGTAGGTCTTTTCAATCTTAACCAACAATCTGGATCAGGAGCGCCAATCCTCCTTCCAAGGTATAAGACCTATGATAGAAGCCTTAGTAGACCCAATGCTCTACAATAAAATAACCTAAAGACGCCCCACCTTCAAGGGTGGGTGAATGGTGGAAGAATAGGGAGTCGTTTTCCAAAGAAGAAAAATTTTGCCAATGACAACATAAGAAAAGATTAACAGGAGGTGTTCGAAAAATCAGGGAATTAACCTCACTCCACTGACCATAATGATTCCTTTATGGACGTTGCCCCCTCCCTAGTCCCCAAAACAAGAAAATTCCCAGAGGTGGTGCTAGGCGATAGTCAAAATTAAAAGGATCAACAAATAAAAGGAAGAGAATCGAAGCGAAAGAGGGGGTAGGGCAGAAGAGAAGAATAAAGTAGAACACAGAAAGGAAGGGGGCACTAGGGCTAAATAAATAAAAAAATAAAAATTAGGAAAGAAGAAGAAGGTAAAAAAATAATATAAAAAAACCAAACCCAGTAAGAAAAGGCCCAAAAAAAAAAGAAATAATAAAAAAAAAATAAAAAAAAATACAAAGGGATATAACGAAAAAAATAAAGAAAAAAAAAAACGAAAAAAAAAAAAAAATAAAATAAAAAAGAAGTTAGCCCAGCAAGAGGGGGTGGGCGGGGGAATATATCTATATATATTATATATTATATGATATTATAGATATATATTATATATATATATATTATATATATATATATATAATAGGTTGAATAGGCAAAACAGCTCGAATACATTGGGTTGTTGCTTTATTTGTTGCCCAACGGTTTCAACGACTATGATCTCATTTTCAAAGGCTAATAAAAAACCGCGAAAATACATAAATTACAAACTTTTTCCCAGGAATATTAACATAAATTAGTTACATACCAAATAAGCACGAAAAAAAAAGAAAAAAATATATAAACTAAAAATAAAATAAAAATAAAAACAATAATTAAAAACACACAACAATTACTTAAATTGAAACACTAAGTAAATTTTTTTTTTTTTTAAATATTTTTAAAAAATATAAAACAAATCTTTCAAACCGAAACCGGGTTCCGGTTGCTTGAAAGGTGAGGCCACTGCCAGAGCGAAGAGGAGTCGAGATCTCCAAGGAAAGAAAGATAAGTAGTGGGGGCGGATCTAAGCAATGTTCTAATGGAACTGCTGTATGTTGGTATTCCAATTTGGTTGGAACCAAGGTGGAGTTAATGGGCTAAAGGACTACGAGTATAGGGTAGTTGGTTTTCATTAGGGTCTGGGATAAAATTTTTCTTAAAAAGTCGTAGCTTGATTCTGCATTTGCATATTTGTGCATGGTTTTCTTTATATTTGAAAGCTGTTGGTTTTAGAAAGCTTCATACACTGTGTGCGGTAAAACTAATGCCTATGTTTGGAGTTCACAACGTACTTTGAGCAGTTCGGGCGGGTGCTTCCAACGTAAGTCCTGGGTTTCGTTGCCACGAACAGCAAGAATTAACAAGTAAACTATAACCTAGGCCCAGACCTCATCAAAGTTGGGTGCCGAATTTTTCTTTTGTGTCGAAAGAATGCCGCCTAATGGTTTTGGGATTCCTTATGATGAATTTCACATCAACTGCTGGGAAAGTGTTTGTTCATTATCGTTCCTCAATTTTGGTATAAATGGGGTATCAGAAGTGTATGGAAAAGCTAACCATAATAATTATAAAAACATTTAGAAGCTAGATGAACCTGGATCTGGTTGGCTAGAAGATTTTCTGTAGGCGCTTTTTGTTCCTGTCATAACTAGAGAACGGGGCAGTTGGGTTAAACAATTGGTCCCTAAAAGAAGAATTCCTTGCAAAGAATTAATTTCATTATGGAACAAGGTTTCCAGTTTTGAAAGTCAAAGGCCATAGCTCTGTTTGTTCGTTAGGGTTGAACTAATGAAATTAAGCTTCAAAATTAAGGTGAAGCAGGAACTATACAAAATTTTTGCCTCAAACCCTGTAAATGTTGCCTTGCCTTAAAAACTAAAAATTCCCGTTTCCGAAACCATCATTTCTCTCGTATGAACCAAGGTATCGAAAATGCCAATCTATTATTGTTCTTCCTTTCTCAAATTGTAAATTTTAGATCAGTGTGTGATAACGTTTTGCATTATTCCAAGAAAAGGGTCGCAATGAATGATGGTCCCTAAAAACAAGTAAATACTGGTTTACACGTACGCACTTTTGTTGTTGCGGTCTGTTATCGGTGTTGGGACCAAAACGCATGAAACCGCGCTAATAAAACGCCCGCCAAAAGTGCTCCCCACCTTGGCGGGAGGCGGGGGAGGGGCAGGCGAAGACCGTTGAAGCCTACCTCGAAGGGGGGGGGCGCCGCCCGGATTTTTAAATCAGTTTCATGTGGGTAACCCATACCCGGGGGGGGGGACGGCCGCCTTCAATGCACGATTAATAAACATGGCCGTGCACGATTGTTTGCGGGGAGGGCGTGGCAGCGTGGCGTGCGGCGTGTTAACGGCGTCTCCCTAGGTAGATTTTTTTTTTCTTTTCTTTGGTGGTACCCTCAATACTTTTTTTTCTTTTAATTAACCCTTAAAACGCCGACTGGACCGTATTTTACGTCCGACATTTTTTGTCCTCTTCTCTCCGGTTGCCGACTGGACGTATTTTAACGTCCGACACATGTAACAAAAGTTTTTTTTAAAAACTTCCGCGGGAAAAATACTTTTATAGGCCTACCAGCCAAAAACTCTTGAATCACGCCGCCTTGGGGGATGCTGGGCAGTTTTTCACGGCGGGAATCAAGGTGTTGTTTTGTTTACAATCGTTACTCAGGCGAGCAAGCGCGTAATTTCTTTTCTTAGCCCGCCACTAAAAAGTATCTGTGACACATCTCGGAAAATTATTTCGTCACTTTTGACATAATTTTTTTAATAACCACATTTTAAATTAGCCGTTACAATGGACTATTAAATATATGAAAATGTGCGCATATTTAGTGTAGAATACAACGAAAAAAATACTCATGATTGTAGTCTTTTATTCAGTTCTTCTGAGATATTTTCATATAAATAAACAGGGACGATAACGTGGCCAAAATTTCAACCTTTTTGGATCAACTTTTGAACTCTACCGAAATGGTCGAAAAACGCTATTGTAAAAAAAAAAAAAAGAAAAAAAAGCTAAACTCTTATAGTTTTAGTAAATATTGCAATCATTTTAAATTAATTTTATTAGCAACTAATTGGAAGTCTCTAGCACAATTAGTTTCGATTTATGGTAAATTTAAATGAAAAAACTTTTTTTGTGTCCTTACGTCCCGCGCGGTCAACTCTTCCCGAAAATAATCATAACCATGCGATTGTGGGTTAATGGTTTTTGCCACCATTTTAAATTACCCGTTTACATAAAGTTTTTAATATATGAAAACAAAATGTGCGCAATTTATTCATGCACAATACCAACTAAAAACAACCCATGGTTGTAGCTTTTAATCAATTTTGATATATTTTCATATAAAAACCAAATGACAAGTTGACAAATTTTCAACCTTCGGTCAATTTTGAACATCTACCGTAATGGTCAAAAAACCGCAATTGTCAAGCTAAAACGCTTATATTCTAGTAATATTCAAGCATTGTTATCTTCATTTTTCAACAAATTGGAAGTCCCTCTAGCAAAATATTTTCGATTTATGGTGTAATTTATGAAAAAAATAACATTTTCATTTATTACGTCCGCGTCGGTAAACTCTTGTTCCGAAAAAATCATACGTTCGCATTTAGTGGTAATAGTTTGGTTGCACCATTTTAAATTAAGCCGCGTTTACATAAACTATTTTATATATGAAAAATGTGCGCAATTTCATGTATAATACAACAATAACATAGTTGAAGGTTGTAACTTTTCTCGCATTTTCCCGAAAATATTTTGCATATAATCACGATAAATAGGAAAAAAAACCGCCGTTCCGGGAATCCAAATTTGACATCTACCATAAATATGGTCGAAAAACCGCAATTGGTAAAGATAAAACTCTTACCAGTCTAGTAAGTATTCAGTCCATTTATCTTCATCGTTCGAAAACAAGATTCGAAGTTCTCCTATCACAAGTAATTTAAAATTTATTTTGGGTGAACTTTTTTAAATAAATCTTTCCTTCCCGCCTCCCTCGCGCGGGGATTCTCCTCCAAACAAATCTCCGAAATGCGTTAAGTCCCATTCTCGGAATAATTTTGCTCCGTTTCATAATTAGGCATTTCAATAGAGTTTTAATATAACGAAAATGTGCGCAATTTGTTCATGTATAATAAAACGAAAAAATATTTTGCAAAGTTTGTAGCTTTTATCTTATTTCCGAAATAATTGGCATATAAAAAATATATATAAAATAAATTCTACATTCGGTCCAACTTTCACGTTCGTCAAGATATGGTCCGAAAACTGCATTTGTAAGCTAATATTCCTTGACAGTATAGTAATATTCGTCATTTCTTGTCTTCATTTTGAAAGAAATTGAAATTGTCCTCTAGGAAACCAATCATTTTAGATTTATGGTGAAATTTTTTTGAAAAAAAAATAATGGGTTCTTTACGTTCTGCGCGTTACGAATTCATGGGGGCATTATTTTGTGATCAATATTTTCTCTTTGTTTGTTGCTTTTATCGTTTTACAATTTTTGTTAATACCAATCCAAAGGATTTGGTAAATTTAGTGTGCATTACAACGAAAAAAAAAATAAAAATTCAACTTGTTACCTTCCAAACCGTTTATTGCGCCACAGTCGCGATTTGAATACAATTATTAATATGAATTTTCGTTTTTTGCGCTATCATATACTCCGCGTTAATTTAAATATGATCAATGATAATTCTTTTATTCATTTCCGATGGGTTGCAAATGCTAAACTTCAGGCAATTGACCAAAAAAGGGGAGCCAAAAAATTAACCTGCTTAATCTTCAAAACTAAAGCGCGCTAAAAGATGATTTTTTGAAAAAAATATTTTTTTTCCCGCTCCCAGCCGCGCATCCGAATGGTAACTCATGAAACGTCTCCGCACACGGGAGACTTTTTTTTTTTGAACCAGCTTCGGCGTTTTTAAAGGGAGGGTTAAGAAATAGTTTACTTTAACAAAAGAAATTATAGTTTACAATTTTGTATTATAAACATTAATAATATCTTGTGTAATAATAAAAATAAAAATTATTGATTTAATTTTATTATTTTTCATAAATCTTTTTTTGTTTTTAAATTAAGAACTACTGATTTCGTGAAAATTTTTTTTTAATTTTTTGAACATTAATACTTTAATCCTATAATATTTACATTAAATGTATTTAACAGTCTAATCCCATTTATACATTTAAATAATTTGCTGGTCCAGTTACTTTATTCCCAAATATTCTTTGCCATCCATTATACTTGAAATTCAAAATCTGCTATTAATTACCATTGCTGTATTTTTTCATCCCTTTTTTGAGTTGGCTTCAAAATCTAGTTTTTTAAAACAAATCCTTAAACCCTGCTATTCGTTTTTTAATTTACAACATTTTCTAAGCCCAATTCGAAATAACCCAGGACAACAAAGAACAAATTCTTTAACCAAAAGAAGGACAAGAAATTATACCAATATGCATATTAGTTTATTTCTAATGTATCCACTCAACCTTCATTCCTTAACATCTTTTATTTTCTTCATCATGGCTAGCCTATCATTTGTACTTAAAACTTCATGAACATACTTTAAAACAAAATTTCTTTACTTTTATTTTCTATATACTTAGTAATTTACATGTTACCCAAATTGAGTTTGCAGTTGAATAGTGGATACAGTTTTCAATAGTGGGAATATTGTTCATCACGTTTTTTCATCCAAATGCAATTTCATACCTTACTAAAAAAACTCAATTCGTTTTTATCTGATATTGAGGTCATCTTATAGCACTTCGTAATATATTTATACTTACTTTTCATAAAAATAATAGGGTGTAAAAATTGGAGGTAGGTTCATTCCTGGGGAGGATAAACAGGGTCGGGACAGACCACGGGGGCATCATTCGCGCTCTGACTGCCTGTCGACAATGTATAAATAAATAGAATTTAATTTTTTTTTAATAATAAATGATTTTTTAGTTATTTTCTTAATATTAAATGATTTTGTACATATTATATCATTCATAATGTTTCTTTTTGTAATAAATATGTTGAAATACAGACTTGCATTTACTTTTTCCTTATTGATGCTTAATTTATATGACATGACAATATATATGATGATATGATTAGGTGAAATGAAATTGAAAAATGAAAAAGCATGGCAATAAAGAATAATAACATGAAGAAATATAACAGGAAATCTAACATGAAATATGATATATATGAAATATGAAATAAATAGAACTCGGAAAATTACTTGAGCTATAAAATGAAATGTAACATGAAATAAATATGGCCATCAAATGATATAATAACATACAAGGTAAAGAACAGTAATATGTTATTGAGAACATGATAAAATGAACATGAACACACAAATATGATAATAAAACAATAATTAACATTGACTGGG
>NC_061100.1:60697039-60747039 GCF_015104395.2 Macrobrachium nipponense
CAGGAAAAATAGATAAAAGAATTTGAGAAGTTGAGAGGGCATTGTGGCTATTACAAGTACACGCACACACACATTATATATATATATATATATTGATATATATATATATATATATATATATATATATATATATATATATATATACTAAAAGGAGCCCATAAAAACACCAATATAGAGAGGAAAATACTATATTCAGAGACTTCTGTCTCCTCTTCAGGTGGATGAATGAGAAAAGTTACAGGAAAGGTTGTATATATACCAAGAGGTCCATCCACAGGTAAGCCAATTTAGGTCACTCCCGCTGATAATCTTCCTTTAATCTTCTTAGCGTTGGTTGAATGAAAACCTTGTCAATGACTTCTGAATCCCATGCTCCCATTGAGATGTTCATTACCTGGCTCTGTTTAATCAAGGCTGATTCCATCATGTGACTCTTGTACCGGGCAGTTGATGCCATAAATTGTAACGTGACAAATTCCATAGAATAAAACTGGACTTTTGTCTGAAATATAGTATTTTCTCTCTATATTTTGGTGTTTTTATGGGCTCCTTTAAGTAGATGGAACTCTGTTGTATCAGAAACATTTTTACCGTCAGTCATATATATATATATATATATATATGATATATATATATATATATATATATATATATATATATTATATATATATATATACATATATATATATATATATATATATATATATATATATATATATATATATATATATATATATATATATATATATATATATATATATAATGTGTGTGTGTGTGTGTGTGCGCGCGTGTGTATTATATATAGTTGATACACAGATGTAGTGAACAATGGTATTCTTTGAAATAATAGTCAGCATTAGCTCTCGCAGAAACAAAAGTCAATGTTCTTTGTTAAGAAGAATCTACTATCTCAGAGATCACATTGACAAAACCTGAGTTTTCATGGAAAATTCCTCGAGCGTTGTGTTCTCTGGGCGGAAACAGTGAGTGATAAGTGTTATTTAAAATAGATTACCTTCCTAACAAGGAGAATATAAATTGTAGAAAACTCTATTACGTGCAGATCAGGAGTTGTGAAATAAATTATGTGTTATTACACAATATGTTTTGCACAACGAACTCGTTCACTCCATGATGTAGGAGATCGGGAGTGGTTTTTTTCACGAGAATGGTCATTCGTTTGTAAGTAACGTTTTACCTCCACTGTACCATATGAGTTTAGGGGCATTATTCGCCCAGCTTGTCCTTGAAGATGGAGTGCGCGTGACAACCACACAAAACTATTATCATGGACATCAAAGGTGAGAGGTATTGGAACTTACATTAATGAATTCCTTTTCAGCATCTCGAACTGTTTATGAGAATTGTTATGATTTTGACAAGTGTGTTAATAATAATTATGTTTTTTTTCTGACAGGAACTCTTGAATTGTCGCTTTGTCGGCCTCTGTGATCCGGATTATTAAAAATACATGGTGTTTAACGTGTTGAAGAGACTAATTGATATACTGCATGACTATTCAATTTTGTGGAATTGATATTAAAGTATGGCAAGAAGTGTCCCTTTTATTTTTTGTTTCACATGTGGGAATGGTTCAGATTCCCGGGATTTTGTTCTAGGAGGTCCGTTTTCTGTGTCGAACTTTAATTAACTATTTCAGTCTCTCATTTGATTATCTTTCTAGCTGTCTGGCGATAGTTAGAATTTTGCTTTTGATTTAGAGAAATAAAGTTATTTCTGTAATTGAGAGTTTAATTCAGTGCCCAAATTAATTTTTGCAACTGTCTTGTAAGTTGATTAAAGATTTTCAGATGCCACGTTACCATATTCAGTTTTGTGCCTCCCCTAGATATATATATATATATATATATATATATATATATATATATATATATATATATATATATATATATATAAACAATACGGAATAATTCTTCTCTTATGTAGTTTTCATTAAACGCCTTTACTTTAGTGACATCAATGTTTCTTGCATGAATATTTTACCGTTAAGAGTTTTTTTCCGATTATTGTGTGTCAATGTCTGGTGAATACACAGACTTCCTTCTTCCATTTTTTTTTTTTTTTCACGACAGCTGTTTTGCCACTTTGGCATTATCGAGCAGTTAATGACTTATAATCTGGCCATTCGACTTATTTATTTCATCGTGTGTGGGGGGGGAGATTTTTTTTTTGATCTTGAGATCTGCGTACTGGTTAGTCAAGGGATTAAAAAGCTTAAATATTTAGGGACGTTGTTTCGAGTTCAAAGAGTATGAAAGGGAAAGGAAAACTGTAAACATATAGTTAAATGAATAGTCAATATATAATACCTTGTGCTTAAGTGTTTCATTAAATTAGTTAGTAGTTCAGTTAAATCTTACATGTTTAGTTACACAAACAAAAAAATCAGCTAATAAAAATTATAACATATGTAAAAGGTACAAATGTACAAATAGTATATGTTCATGCATAACTGCGTTCAATATTAAATTTGAGCGTCTGTCTGCTAATTACGGTTCGAGGACGGTGTTAGACGGAGTCTCGGGGACAGACGCATGGATGTTTCTTGGCCTTAGTTGGGAGCTCTCGGGTCCCCTAAGGGACGCGATCTGTCCGGCACTGAGGCGTGCAATCTGGTTTCGCCCAGTGAGTTAAGCATTACTTCTGCTGGAGGGGAGTATATGATCTGAATCTTTTTGGATATTCAGTGTCGGTTTCTGGGTAGCGATGCTTATTGCTTTGACTATTAATAGGCGACTAAAGTTGTCCTCTCTGTGTACGATCTGGGTGCCTTCTGTCAGCTCTTGTAGGGATGGCTTCCTTTTTTGGACATCTGTATAATATTGACGAAAAGCCCCTTTGATTTCTATGAGCCAGCTTGCGTCTCCGAAAGTTCGTTGTGGTGTGACTGATGTAGTTTTGGCTGACAAAAATGAATGAAACCTTTTTATCATTGACATTTGCCTTCTGGCATAAGATGTTGTAACCATAATAATCCAAAAAAAATAATTTCTTGGTAAGTACAGCACGTATTACAGACAGGTAAATTGTCAATAATAAAACCAAGACTTTTTATCTAAATAGAAATATTTAGATGAATAATTCCATATCCTCATTTTCAACATTTTTTGAATACCAATTCTTAATTATGGAAGTTCTCTAGGGGTTCCATCCTCATTGCTTAAGAATTTGGCAAATCCTTATTTTCTCATTCTTTTCAAGGCTTCTTTTTATAACATTCTAGCAACAAATTAATTGCTAACTGTATCTGTCACGGTTCATATCAAATTCAATAAGAGACCCGATGATGCAGACATTGGCATGAATCTTCCCCACCTACAGGGGTAATCAACATCAAAAAGACATAAAGACGATTGATCGTAGTGGTGAAATGCTCAGATAAAGGATGAGGAACTGCAGTGTCAAAAAAAAAAAAAAAAAAAAAAAAAAAAAAAAAAAAAAAAAAACTTAATATTTTGTTCTTTCCTTTATTTACATTCTTTTGTTAACAACGTTTCGGACAGCTGTCCATCTTCAGGTTTTGCAAAAGATTAAAAAGCTAACACATTTATAATCCCCCTCTCTGCCAAAATGAACGTAATACAATCGATACACAGATAATAATAAAAATGGATCTAAATTAAAATATTTTCCTACTGAAGGCATAATTATCCATATTCTACTTAGGTTTCGATTTTTCTATATGCAAGGTTTCTAATAGTCTTAGTTTATTTTCAAACTGAGCTTTACGTAAAATACTGAAATCCGAAAAATTAATTAACGTTTTTGAAGGCATTCTTTAACAAAAACGATGACCAAGATAGGCTATTTTACAGGAGATTAACGAACCTTCTCAATAACATCATTAACGGTAACTGGGTAAAAGAAGCGAGACTAAGTGTTAGATTTCAGAATTCCTTATGTATCAGGTAAAATCAACGGTTTAATAGAAAGACAAAGTAAAACAAATGACCTAAATGTACCTTAAAGATGTAAAGATTCGAATGGTAATTTTTAATAATTTCAAAGGTAAAGCAGTCGTTGACTAATAAACTGTGTTCAATGATCGTTTACAAATTTGTGTGTCCGAAGTGTTGTTCAGAATACGTGGGTTGTTCAACAAAACTGTTGTCTACCAGAGCTTTTGATCACAGAGGCATAAGTTCAAGCACCCTTTTACCTCTAGGTAAGCCACCTCAGTCCTCCATAAAACAGTATTGCTACGGCTTATTTCGGATTTCAGTATCTTATGTAAACCTCGGTTTGAAACTGAGCTAAGACTATTAGAAACCTTTTATATAGAAAATTCAAAACCTACTGACCATTTCAAGCCCTGACCTTCCGCTAATATACCCTGAATTAATAATTAGGGCACTTTACTTAGAAAATTTTCAATTTCCTCAGTATTAGTTGTAAATATACGAACAACTGTCGTTGGATTAGCCAGAGTTAGGAAAGAAGCCCAGCCCACTCCTCTCTTTCTTACTCTGCCTGATACTTCTGAATGGAATAGTGTACTACCATATGTTTTTTTTTTACGTTTGAAAATTTACACGAACTACTATTATTAATGATTACTTTTCATAAAGCCATTTGTATGTTTTTATTTATCATATACCTTTCTTATCTATTTCCATGAGAATGGTGTGGTAGTGGCAACTTTAGATTATTGTTGGAGATATAAATATGGAAGGAAAAAAACAGATCATAGTTATTTAAAAGTAAGATTACTATATCAATTATTTTATTATATATATATCCAATAAAGTATGTACAATATATACAGAAATTTTACAGATTTTGAAGTAAATTTTTGCAGTAACCATGAAAACAGCATAGACATACAAAATAAAAACTGGTGGATAAATATATTAAAAATTATTAATTACAGGACTATATATACAGACGTATAAGGATATTTCAGCTCATTCCCCATCACTGTCTAAAAACAGATCGTCCTCTTTTTTTTGTTATTACGTGCTTATTTACTGTTCTATTTTGATAATTTTTTTTGTGCATGTTCCAGGTGGATATACCAACATTTTGTCAGACCGAATTTTCCTATTCAAGACTGTAGTTTCTCACCAATCACCATAAAATCATTAATTTTCCCTGTAGGATGATAAAAACAACACAGGGAATATGCATTATTATAGTGCTAATAATGCCTGAAAATTTCATTAACCTGTCTTGATTAGTGTATTTTTTGGCAAATATTTTTTACGATCGGCACCCCCCAAAGTGGAGCCTACCCTTAAGCATAATAGTTTCCTCTATCACGTACCTTCGGCATTCGTCTGACCCATGCACACGGAACGTTTCCATCTTTTAAAAATACGTTCCAACTACTTTATCATCACTGCTATCTCTAATAATCCATTCGGCTCCTGATGACTTTCAGTTGGTCAATCATTTATTTTGTTATCTGTACCAGTCACTTTTTTATCATTACTACTATGATTCAGCCCCTTTGTCCCGGTGTTTTTCGGGAATAACTTTTTTCTATGCATTTGACAACGATAATACTTAGCCATAGTATACTTTACATCCCTACTTAATTTTCGGCAGTATTCTTTATTACTTATATTAGAAAAAAAGTATATTCATAAGAGTAAAATCAAGCAGCCGAAGCCAGTGGCGGAACATTCTAATGTATGAGTTCAAAGTTATACATGACGTAAACATATGATGTATTGACTCCTCCCACAACGTGATGACGACAAACAGCTGTCTCTGAAATTCTGAATGAATATTCATACCTTGTCAAGGCTTCAAGAATGGCGGCTATGATGAGTCATTGTCCCCGTGGTTGCAGGACAGCTTTTGTGATTCGACTTGCAAAATTGTTTAGAAGTGAGGAAGCCCGTGTCAAACCTTACGTAAGCTTGAACAGTTAAATGAATAATAAGGCCCTTTTGTTGGGGATAAGGAGTACACTCGGACATCCAAGGCTACTACTACTACCACTACTACTACTACTACTACTACTACTACTACTATTAAAAGGGCAAACAAGGAGCATTGGTTGTATTTCATTGTTTGCCAGAGGTTGGGACTTTTTCACGAATAGCCACTTATCCATCAGGAGTCAAGTTAATAACGTCACAAGTTACGTCATTATACCTTCGAAAGACATTCCTCTGAGTTTGCTGGCGATGTCTACTAGAAGTCGCTGTTATTCTCATCTTATCATTACCAGAATTATGGCAACTTTGTTAATAACAGAATACAGTAAAAAATTAAGTAGGGATGTAAGATACCCTATGACAAAGTGTCATCTTTGTCAGGTACGTTGATAAAATTTAATTCCGGAAAAACATCGGCTGTGAAACTCAAAGTAGCGATTTGTTTTTGGTTATCATTTACTCCAAATAATTTATCATCAGTGATATATAGGCAGATTTTCTTCGCCGCTGTTCTGTCAACATTATCTTTTCGTAGGGCAAACGATTTCGTCTTGATTTTCGTTTTCAAACATACCTCTGGAAAAAAAATCTAAATACAACAATCAAATTTAATAACCACCAACAACTCAGACTCAAATGCTGAAGAAAAATATGAATGAGGGAAAAGTATATATATACCAGAATTCATAAACGTTAAACAACGTTCTCAGTAAATTTATAATTCTGCCCTTGATGCATGGTCATGAACTCAGCGATACATCTCTCGACCAGGAACAAATAGAAATAAGCGGCTCTAAAAGGACACCAACTTTCCAGCAAAAAATAATAATAGAACCATTTCATTTTTTTTACCAACTTATTCAACCCTACAGAGAGTAGAAATTGCATCCGTTAACAATAAAAGCAATTTAGATATAAATGCTAACAATAACTTTCCAAGTTTTGTTGTCTTGTAGGGAACCTTAGGGTGTAATTTAATGTATGTACCTGTTGGAAAATGCTAGGTTTTAATTTTTGAATTCTAACGTGCTGAGAAGGGCCTGAGATATTATGACACATTTTATTCAGTCTTTGCTATCGGAAGTTAACAAATATTTCGTTCCTCGTTTTGGTTATTCTTACATTTAGGAAATGTACGAAAATGTACGACGTGATTTCATGATAGTTGCTTTATGGTGTTCTTATTATATCGGTCATCCTATCCTCCGACTGTGTTGTGTGGTTCCGGTTTGCATCCTGCTTCCTTAGGAGTACAACACTATATGTGCGCTGTTTCTAGGAGCAGACTCATGTGCATGAGTCCTGGAGCTTACTTCAGCATCTAGATTTTCCAGGTTCCGTTTCAGGAATCTTCGGATCATGCCTAGTGGACCTATCATTATGGGTATAATTTCCACTGGTGTATCCCATATAATTCTTAATTCTATTTTCAGGTCTGATACGTGTCAATTTTTTCTCTTTCTTTCTCATATACTCTGGTGCAACATCAATGAGTTATATTTTCTTCTTGATTTTGTCAATCAGCATGATGTCTATGGCACGTATCACCTTATCTGTTCTAATACTCTAGTCCCAGGGGATCTTTGCCGGATCATTTTCTATCACTACCTCAGGTTAGTGTTCCTACACTTATTATTTCAAGCTAGCTGGTGTTCTTGCACAGGCTGCAGTGGAGGGCTTTTGCTACTGAATCATGCCACTTTTTGTACTGGTTCTGTGCTAGTGCCAGACATTTGCTTGCTATATGGTTATGGTCTCATTTTTCATATTACATTTCCTTCATATAGGTGAGATGTTATTTCCATCTATTGTTCTCTGAACATATTTTTCTGGTGCTTTGGACCTCATCTTGTGCCGCTGGTTAGCATTCCTACTGTTGTTCTTCTTGAGGTTCTCTCTTGTAGCCATTGCCATGTTCATCACTGGCCAGTTCTTTAGTCTGTCTCATGTACTGTCTGTGCATTGGTTTGTTGTGCCATTCCTCCGTTCTGTTTGTCATTCTCCTGTCTCTGTATATTTCTGGGTCAGCGTGTGCTTTTATCAATCCTTCCTCCCAAGCAGTCCTGAGCCACTCATCTTCTCTGGTTTTCAGGTATTGCCTCAGTGCTCTGATCTCGATGCTGATGCAGTCCTCTAATGCTTATTAATCCTCTCCTTCCTTCCATTCATATATGTACAATCTCTCCGTATTTGCTCTTGGTTGTAGTGCTTTGTGTATAGTCATGTGTTTCCTAGTTTTCTGGTCTATTGTGCTGAGTTCAGCTTTTTCCACTCCACTACTCCTGCACTGTATCTGATTACTGGTACTGCCCATGTGTTTATGACTTTCACCATGTTTCCAGCATTGAGTTTGGCTCGAGTGTTGCTTTAAATCTCTGTATACATTCTTTCCTGTCGTGTCCTTCATATTTTTAGTGTTTTATATCTCTCCTTCTATTATTCATAAGTATTTGTATCCTATTTCATCTATGTGTTTGATGTTATTCCCATCTGGTAGTTTTATCCTTTCAGTCCTTGTCATTTTGCCATTTGTATGTTGACCTAGGCAAATTTTTTCATTCTAAACGCCATCTGATGTCCCCAGATGTAATCCTTACAGTCAGGATTCGGGTATCTATTTCCTTGATACTCTTACCATACAGCATGATGTCATCCATTGTACATTGTGGCAGGATCACAAGCTCAAAGAACAAGAGGCCAAATTCCCCCCCCCCCCCCTCCCCACAAAATTAACCAATCTAGCTGCCAAACTCACCCTCAGTCACACATTCCTCTTTACACTACGGAATACACGCAGGACGATTGACCTACCTAGACACAGAACAATAAAAACACAAACACATGTACTCACCCAACTCCAGATACTCAGGGCCTATGGCTGTGTTGTCCACTGGTTGATGGTCACTGAGACAACACAACAACAAAGACAATCCACCAACCAAGGACCACAACCTAACAACCCACAACATCAACCTACCAACACACAAACCCCCGGCCCAATTCCCACAACCACGACCACAAACCTAACAACCCAACTCAACAACAACCCAAGGAACCAAACAAAGCAAATACAACCTCAACAACACTCAACACACAAAGAAATCAAACCAAACAAGTCAAAATACAAGCCAAACAAACAAAAGGAAACCAACCTCAACAAAAGACCACTGCAAACCAAAGTCCCCAACAACAACAAAAAACCAACAACACAAAAAGGCGGCAACACACATCTACAACCCCACCCCTAACACCACAAGGAATCACAACAGCTCACCAACAACAATGCTCAACAACTCGCAACCACACCAAGAAACCACAACAGCTCCCAACAACAACCCTCAACTATAACAACTCACATATAACTCAACAGGAACTAACAAGCACAACAATCTAACAACACAGGCACAACAACTCCAAACAACATCAAACTTAGCGACAACTAAACAACAAATCAATAACACAACTTAACTGACTTTCAATGCCTTTCAAACACTTTTCACAGACCGCTGCCAACACTACTGATCTTCACAGGCTCTGCCTAAGACTGACTCAAAACTCTGATCCTAACAAACTAACCCTCCCAGCTGCACCAGCAGACAAACCCAGACCTCACCAAAAGCCAATTCAATCGCTAACCCTCCATCCACAATTATGCACTCTCTCTCTCTCTCTCCCCTCTCTCTCTCTCTCTCTCTCTCTCTCTCAAGGTACGTTGTCAAATGAACTCCCCATAACTCCTCCATAACATCAGATGATTAATTTGGTTGCTTCCTTCTTGAGTTGGTACCCCACATCCATCTTCTGCAATACTTTTGTCATTGTAATCATGGCGGTACTAGGAAGAGCAGTGGGGACAGTGAGTTCCCTTGAAAGATCCCTCTCCTGATGTTAACCTCTGCCAGTCTTATTCCAAAATTTGTAAGTATTGTATTGATTTGCTCATTCTATTTTAGGAAGCTGATGATGTTTTCTTGGTTGCCGGACAATTGGCCGAAAGACAATTAGCCAGCGGAAAATTGGTCGACAGACAATTCACAGACAGGACAATTAGTCGAAAGGATAATTGGTTGATAAGACAAATGGATCGACAGGGATCCTGGTAGAATGTTTCTTAATCGTTATACTAAATTACTTATTAGTAAAATTTTGATACTTTATTACTTTTTTCTAAAATTGTTAGACTAAACTACTTATTGCTAAGATAGGTTTATTAAACTACTTATTTTAAAATGAATTTCAGACCAAACTCTTATCCTGCTTTTATTAGAATTATTTTTTCAAAGCCCTTAAGTATCAATCATGAAGTTGCGGTCAAAACAAACGAGGAGGCAAAAAATTCTGTTCGAGGGATATGCTTATATTAATGACAACACCAAAAAAAAGAATCAAAGACTTATTGGGGAAGCGCAAATTGTAAACTCTCCAACGCAAGACCTACGTCGATTGATAAATTAATTAGCAGAACTCCTGATCACACATCCACCAACACCAATTGAAAATCGAGCTGTAAAAGTTAAAATTTCTCACAAAAAAAATGTTCTTACTTATTATAAACAAACATAATCCATTATATGACGAATGTGATATATGAATAAAGTTAATTCATGTAAGTTTCTAGTTGGCTGTTCCTATCTTTTAATAAGTAATTGGCAGTGTACTTTTTTTTTATTACTTGATAAAAAAAAATATTCTTTTATATAACGAATATGATATTTTACATAAAGTCCTTTTTTTGTATTTTTTAGTAAGCGGTTCAAATCTTTTAATAATATAGTTTTCTTTTATTTGTATTTTTTATTTTCTCTTTCTTACTTGTACAAAAATACTTATTTATTTCAATCATGTATCTTCCATTTGTCTTATCGACCAATCAGCGAATTGTCCTGTCTGTGAATTGTCTGTCGGCCAATTGTCTGTAGGCCAATTGTCCATCGACGAATTGTCCGTGCACGGTTTTCTTCTGCACCATATATTTTCAGGCATTCTATTAGCCACGTGTGTGGTAGCATGTTGAAGGTTTTCTTGTATTCAATCCACGCCATGCTTAAGGTTGGTTTTTCCTACTCTTACTGTTCTTCATTAACATTTTGTTTATCAGGAGCTGGTCTTTTGTGTAGTAACTTCCACATTATTGGTAGGCAGTTGATATATATATATATATATATATATATATATATATATATATATATATATATATATATATATATATATATATTGTTGTTGTACCTAATGAGCACTAGCTTTTAATTCAAAAATGTACTAAAATAAAACGTTGGTATTCAAAAACTATTTTACAACTATTTTACCTCTAATGGCATATACATTGAAAGAAACCAAAACGGTATCTAGTAAAAGTCAGCCAAAATTAAACGTAATGGTGAAATATCATCAAAACTGAGTATATCTAATCAATCATAATAAAGTGATAAATAGGCGCCGATGATACTCTTTCACTTAGCAAGTTGCCATAAGATTTACTGAGCTCGCTGACAAAGCACGCCATAGATCTACCGAGATAGAACATGAAATAAACCAAAGAAAATGGATTTGGGCATGCACAGAGGCATGAAATAGCACTGAATGGAGAGAGAGTATCAACCAGGGTGAGTCTTTCATAATGATATTCCATACTTAAGGAAACTAATCATGTTAAAGCAAAGTTATTAATATTTTTAAATGGTTAATGACTATTCTAGCACCAATACATATTACAAACGTAACATTAAAGGATATAACTGCTAACACTGTTATTAAAACACTAGATGTCAAGACATAAGACACGTAAACTTTGATGATTAAGTTATTTCAAGACTTAGTAAGTCCTTTCTTAAAGAATCAACTCAATAAGAGTTGGAATTTTACCAAGGGCTCAGGTATTCCCTGATCCACTTTCAGATTGACCCTTACCTGTAAAAACTTCCGGAGTGGCGCTTAGGTATGCTAAAATATTATGTTCAGGCTCTTGATTTCGACTCATGCCGAGAAATGACGAGCATTGTAGGAAAAATTCAAAGAGACAGCGCAAGGTAAAAACAGCAGCACATTCCACAAGAATAAGATTATACTACCAAACCATTGCTAGTATATCAGGCTTAAAAAGTATGATAAAATCAGCCAATTCCAAGCCCTACTGGTAGAAAGAAGGATTAAAAATTCCTGCTGGTGGTTGGCGTCCGAGTTGGGGAAATTATACAAGCGACAATTACTTACCATAAATTCAAAAATTTACTCATCTTATGTCTTTAACATAAAGCATAACATATTAATGCTTCATGTACCAAAATAATTTTTCCTTTTGGTCCACCACCAGCAATGCAAAGTTTTTTCTTTAAAAAAGCATGAAACTGCATCTTAATACAAAAAAAGATACTTATACTTTATTTGCTCAAAATCTCCAGTGTTTTCTACTCACTGACTATAGCAGCCTTTCTTTTACACGGAGAGCGGTCTTAGCTAAAGGTAGAGATGTTACATCCTTATTTTTCCGGAAATTTTTGATCATCCAGTGTTTCCAGAAAAGGTATCAGTGTGGTAATATGTACTTTGACAACTTTTCTGGAGGCTCCTATAACCTCAATGTTACTGTTAAATTCCAATTCTTTTACCAAACCCACAGGAGAATTGTTAGGTTTTGTGTGTACATCTTTTAGTAGGACAATATCACCAATTTTAATACTTCTCTGTGTAATAGGCTTGTATCTATCCCTTTTATCAACAGTTTGGTTAATAAGTGTACCCAGAAACTGAGAATGATAATTAGTTACAAGACTATTTCTGGCTTTCCTTAACTTCATATACTCATTTCTGACCTGATGGGGATTTACACAAGGTTGCCAGTCAGGATCCTCATCAGGTATAGACCCTGCAATTCTGGGATAAGATTAAGAGAAGTCAGTTCATAGCCCTTAACTAACTTTACGGATGTAATTGGTTCAGGTACAAAGTCTAAATCTCCTTCTCTAAGGGATTTCCTAAAGGCTATTGGTCGCCTATTAATAAGGTGAACAGTGTGGCAAACAGTAAATTCAAAGTCTTCATAAGATAAACCGAGGATTTTATACTTCCAAACAGCAGTCTCCTAACCCCAGTTTGACACAAACTTCAACCAGAGATCCAAGCTTAATGCATCCTTTTAAGTATTACTGAAACTGGATAGGGTGAGCATTATTCGCTTTAAAATATAACAGAGTTGCACAATCACTGAAGAGGTTCTGCATCACATTAGCCTCAGCTATAAGATGTGTCCCCATATCACTAATACATAATTCAGGGAATTCATAATCAAAACAATGCAGCTGAAATGACCGCAGAAATTCCTTTACACTAAAATCATTGCAGATTTTAAGATTCACAGCCCTACTCCAAGTACTAGCAATGCATAGTAACCATACTTTTTGAGTTTCATTGTCTTCCTGACATTGGAAGGACCCAATAATCAATAACCACATTTGCAAAGGTTTTGAAGGGAGATTAGACCTGAATTCCCTATACGAATTCTGTCTTAGCTTGAAAGTTCTATCATTAAAACGCCTACAATGCACACATTATTTTAATGCTTTTTTGATTGCTAAAAATTGCCTTGGGGTATGAAATTGTTGTCGGATTTCAACTAGAATTGAATAACATCCAGAATGACACAGATTAACATGAACATATAAAATAATTAGCTTTGTCAAAACACTGTCTCTTGGCAGTAAAATAGGGAAACCATTATTAGTACCAAACCACTTCCTAAATTTGCCATTTCATCCGTGAAAATATTAAAACTGGGTAATAAGGTTAGGAATGGCCTTCAGATTAAATCGGTTCTTATTTTGAAAGTAAGTAAAGGTATTTAGTAAAAAAACCTTCTTTGCTCAGTTGAAATAACTCTTTGCTTATTTTTGCAAAGAGATTTGGGTTAATTTCAGGTGAGGTTTTATATCTATTCCGCCTTAGACTTCCAGTTTCTTGTGCGTATGAGTATTCTGCGATAAATCAAAATCAACTTACGAAAGCTGGAATACTTGCAGGGATCAACAACATATTCAGGAGTTACTGTTTGAGAAAAAAATGTAGTTTGAGTAAGCTTAGTCTGCCAAAGAAGGAATACTAGAAACTGGAGAGGCATTCTGAGTCGGCAACTGTCATGGGATTCGAATAATAAAAAAAAGGACATATCCTGTTCTCCACAATGGAAGTCATTAGACAGCATATCAGGTGCGACGAGAAAATTAGTTTTAGACAACTGCTTATGGGAGAGACACCTAGTTACACAGTCAGCCGGACTGTCTTTTCCTGAAATGAAGCGAAACCTTATTGGAAATCTTTGACATAACTTTTGAAGATTTCCAATTCTATTCATTACAAAAGCTGAACATTTAAATTTTATCCAATTTCTGGGATGAAGCATTAAGCGAGTGCAGTGCACAAAGTGAATGAATATAAAGAACCATTTCCACAATATTAAAGGTTTCATGCACGAAGATCGTGAGAGATCTCTCTGCAGTTTTATAAGCGCATTCTAAAGACTGGGTAATTTCAAACATAAATGCGCCATTATCCATGCAAATTAGGATATACATTGACTGTTTTAACTCTGCCAGATCTGTATCCTTTTCTTCTTTAAACATTAACATATAATATAAAGAAATCATTAACAAAAATGCGCTACAATGCAACCCAAAACGCAGCCGAACATTGCGAGAAGCAACAGCAGAGAAGTCACTAGCTTTGAAATTTTTATACAAAAGAAACAGCACCTTTGACTCGTTAGATTCACTTAATGAAAGCATATTGAATGCTTTTTTTCAAATCATATGTAAGCAATTTCTGACCAAACATTAAATGAGAAAAATGCAGAGGGCAGCTTTTGGTTCAGTGTGGAACCTGGATGTATATACCGGTTGTGAGAGATATATAGTTTCTTACTTTTCTCCTTCTCTCTCAAATGGAAAAAGAAAACCACCCGACACCTAGTGGTCTTTTTAGGCCTAAAAATTCCCATGTGGGGAGGGAAAGCATAATCTGGGTGCATGGCTTTATATTGTTTGAGATCATGAATAGGCATTACTATATCGGCTGTTACCTGATCCTTAATAGTTTGCCCCATTAAATGTAAATAACCAATATTCTTAAGCTTCCTAAAATTGGACTTGAAAATTACTCTGCTAAATTTTGTTTTCCTTTTTTGAGAGTAAGTGTGACACCTGACCATTCCAAAACAAAGGAACTCTAATCCTACCATCAATCGCTGAGTATATCAAAAGTATAGTCAACTAACCGTTTATTCAGTTCTAGAGTTTCTTCCTCGTAAATATTTCATTTGTGGCGTTTTGCTGTTTATCCTCTACAAGCTTTCCCTTATCTTTCAAAACAGAATAATTACAGCTACTTTTCAAAGTATCATAATGAAGGTCATGAACATCACCAGCAAGAGTAGGGATGACTAAATCCTCAACAATAAATAAGTGAATGTGGAAATTAACAGAAGAGTCCTCGCTAAGTGAACAAGGAATGCTAGAAATAACAGGAATTGAAGGTTATGGCAAAAAAGGTATATTATCAATCAATTTATGAAGATTACCTACCAGCATGATGGCAATTGGTGAGTCTATATACACTGTCCTTTCCAAATAGAACATCTTTATTTGAGATACAATGCGCAGCATCTGAGCCAAAGAAAATTTCAATATCCTTGACTTCACGGATATTTGAATGAAGACCCGGTAATTTTAACTTAATCCTTATTTCAGGAATAACCATGGCCTGAATATTATGGCTACAGTTTCCTAGTTTAATGCGAACCTCAGCTACTTCACTAATATAGCTTTTAACACAATTGAAACCAGGAATTGTTAGATTAACATAATTTTAACAGTCTTTAAGTTATAAGTATCTGCTAATTTCTGCGAAATAAAAGTACTTTGACACCAAGTGTATTTTATGCCCCTATAAAGGCCTCCTTGTCCAAAAATACCAAAAGTAAAAGTAGGAAAAACAAAGTAACTAACCAAATTTAAGAATATTGTAACCACATTATTAGTTTCTGTTTGCTTTAGTCTCTTAACTTTTCTTACAATCTTGGTACACAGAAAAGAAAAATGTCAACCAAAACATTTAGAAAATTTTTGTTTAAACCTAAATCTACATTTCGCTGTGGGATGTAAAAAACTAGCACATTTAAAGCAACCTATGAAATACTTCAATTTATCTATTTTAGACTGTGTGGTAGGAAATTTAGTACATTTATATAGCACGTGATTATCTTCCTTACCATAGCCCTTCGAACAAAACGAACAACTAGGTTGAACTTTATTCTTAAGGGAATAAACTTCAGCTGCCAGACTAGCTGTATTTTCAATACTACTATTACAAGATACAGAATCCTTTGAAGGAGTTCCATTTAACAATCATCTTGTTTTTTCATAACTCTCACAACCTACGAAAAAGTTATCCAAAATTTGCACTAACTCTCTCCTAAAATTATCATCCAAACTGAACCAAGCAAAATAAGTTAAAGAATCATCCAGGGATATTTGCAAAACCTTAGAAGTCTCACATAAATTCCGTAGCCTTGAAACAATTAAATGGGTCATCACCTGGATGTACCTTTAACTCTGTTAGTTTCTTAATGGTAGAAGACTTCCCAACGTCCTCAGAAGAAAAAGCTTTAATCAAGAGCGACTTAGCATCTAGGTAACTGTTTATCTGGTGCATGGAAATTCAGCAAAACCTTAGCGCGACCTTCAATTTGCTGTTTAAGCAAAAGTAAGAAAACCCTATTAGGATAATTAATTATATGCACTAGTAGTAGATTCAAATTCTACAAAAAAACTGCAAAATGTCCTCCTTTTCAGGGCTACTAAATTTTGGGAGTGGTATTGTTAGCTGCTTTAGTAAACTAAGAGCGAATTCAAGCAAGGACAAACATCTCTATGTTATCCAAGTAATCTAGACAAGCGAAACATTCCTCGTCTAAAAAACAGTTTCTGGAGCTGTGATATCCTCGAACTTCAAATCTTGAATTTTAGAATCTAATTCTAACAAACCTTTCCAGTAGATTAACAGGAGGTACTTTTCAGATATTTTCTGGGATGCAGTGAAACCGGTTTAGGAACCTGGTTTATTAAAAGCATTTGTTACCTTCTTAGGGAGAACCTTTCTACAAGTCAAAGAACTGGTATAATTCAGACATAATATATATTACCTGACAAATAAAAAATACAGCAATAATCGCAAATACCAAAAAACTTAGGGAGTGAGTTACAGCTAAACAAGCGCAACATAGTTTTGACAGCCTCTAAATGACTAAACTTACTACTATCCTGTCGTGGGCGCCACGAATTAAATCTTTTTATAGACATAAAATACTCGTAAACTAGAGGTACCAACTAAGCACAAAGAGATAATTAACCAGTTTATTAATATTATACCTACATACACAGAAATTTCCCTCAAGCGAACATTAATACCTTAGTAAACTCAAGATGCTCTCATCCACTGTGTTTGGTCCTGAAGAATTTACGATAACTAGCAATGCTACACAATGTATGCCTAATTTAGTTTGGTAATCACCTGAAATTATGATAGGTCATTAACATATCAAAAGCATAATGAAAACATATATATATATATATATATATATATATATATATATAGTATATATATATATATATATATATATATATATATATATATATATATATATATATAATATATATTTACAAATATTGTATTTCAGCCTCCCTTGTATCTTAGCAATAGGAATATGAGGGTATATCTTCACATAAGTGCTGCAGAGTTGTTTTTGTTAATAGCCTGCCGAAGGAAATCATAAATGGGGATGATACATAAGGGAGAATAGTCTTGCTAGTTCAGCTCTTAGGCCCCTTTGTCCCACGATCTCCTTTTTTGTGACCTTGTTTGTTGGTGAGTCTTTTTTCATTTCAGACTGTTGGCTGAATTATCTGCCTGAGGCATCCCTGGGTGCAATTTTGCAAAAGCGGGTGCAAAGAAGAATGAAGTCGAATCTCAGACGGACTCCAACTAATACACAGTTCTAAACGTATCCAGGTGCTCCTCTAAGCACCTTCTTTGTCTGTCCTACGTGGAAATCCTTTGTTGAACAACAACGAACTGATGATTTATTTCTATTCCTGTATATATATGCCTTGAAGCAGGTTTTTTTCCTCTTGCTTGGAGATATCTGCAGCGTCAGTGCATAAAAGTAACATTCAATGTCCACTGAACATCAGCTATACAAGAAACCCTCAGAAGATGCTCAAATCTGTTGAGTAAAACTGGCAATGAACCCATTACTTAACAAAGCTAAAATAACCAGAACATTCAAATATTATACATGAAATTGAGTTGTTGTCTTTAAATAAAAGAAGGGACCAATATAAAAGAACACCTCGGTTATTGAAAACTGTCTAGCACGATTGGAGTTTGTTTTCCAAGATGCACGTATACTGTGAGCACTACCTTGCACATTGAAGTGGAATCCTCAGCCTTCCTCCTCTGCATGAAAGGAAATAGCACAGCTAGTCCTTAGGAACTAACCACCCGAGAGTGCCAAAGTCACAAAAAGTAGTCCCTTTTCCACAGTGCCACTAATCTGGGGCACTATCGATGAGTAACGAACTTAATAGTTTACTTACTTTTCCTTTCTCTATTACTTACGCTCTGCTTTCCATTTAGTACCATTAATGGTACTGCACCCTAGTGCCAACAAGAAGAGAAGTCCTGTGGGGCTAAGCAACTGCATCTGCGCCTCAAGACACAAAGTGCCAACAATAGCATGTGAGCTTGTGCTATCCCAGGATCATTTCATTATTGTGACCTTTGAATAACATACTCAGACACATTAAAGAGCCACCCAATTCTGAGGGAAACTTCCTCAATTCATAGGTACTTTTCCAGACCTTCCCAGTAGATGTCCTACCCCTGCCAGAACCATGGCAACCGAGTGATACTAAACCTTCCTGACCATGGGCAGGGAGTCGGATTTCATGGGAAAGGACCTTACTAATCAGGTCAAGAAACATATGAATGTCTTGCTAATAAGGGAGGAAGAAAGAGAAGTACAAATGAAGTACAAAGAAGCCAAAGTTAAGGGAGTAAGGCAGGAGAGAGAGAGAAACAAACGAAGTATGAAGAAGACAAAGCAGAGCGAGAGAGGAAGGAGAGAAGGACAAAAGACAGCATGAGCTACCTCTCAAGGAAAAGGATCTTGAGCTGGAGAAGTCTCAGAAGGAAAATGCCAAAACAAAGCTGCCCGACCAGCCTCCACTCCACGCCTATTGGGCTGAATACTTCAATATTCAGCATCAATTCTTTAATGCCCAAATGGACCGACGACGAGCTTTAGGTATGGTTGGGGAAAGTAGAAGCTCTCTTTGAGAAATACACCACAGCCAATATGGAGAAGGCCTTAATGGATGACAAGGACACGGATGGCTGGATAAGGGTCAGAGGGGAAACATGGCAGATGTTTAATGGGTCAATACCAAAGCCTACAAGACAACCCTGGAGAAAAGGAGACAGAGTGCTATAGGTCTTGCCAAGGAAGTCAGCTGGGCGTGGTCTGAATGGGCCTATCACAAGAGCCAATCCAGTACCCGCTGGTTCAAGTCCCTGTCATGCACCCTGTTCAAGAACCTGTTCAACAGGACTATGCTGGAGGATCTCTACTAGTGTGTTCCTTCCGACCTCCCTGTGCACCTCAACAACAAACAGCACCCTCTCCCGCCTCCCCCCCCCCCCCCCCCCCGCCCCCCCCCCCCCCCCCCCCCACCACCAACATTCATAGAGGCTTGTCATATGGCTGATGATTGGGAGACCTTTAACCCCTCTAAAGGGACATCTCTACGGTCTTTCTTGCAAACCAAAGAATCGATTGCGTAGTAACCCTCCAAGGTGCACCCACTGCAAAGTGGGACACGTTAAAGCTGATTGCTGCTTTATGAAGGGAGCTAACAAGCCACCCCTTCAAACTGCACCATGAACCTCTAACTCCAAGCAAATATCTCCACCCACAGTCACCATAACTAGCCAAGCCCAGCAAAGGAGCCCTTGCATGGATTGTGATGGTTACGGTCACTACAATGCCACTTTCATGCTTGCCTAAAACATGGGAGAGCACCCATGCACATAAACCTCATAGGTGCCAGACGCCTCAGAATGGCTTGCTGAGCCTCCTCACCCTGGAGTGATCTGTGCTTAATTAACCCTTAATATATGGATAGCTTCTCAGGAGTAGTAATACAGGTTTGGTTGATGGATGGATTGATCCTGTACATAAGCAATATAAGTGCCATTGATTTGGAAAGAATGGGCAGGAAAAAGGTGCCAATACTTCTATAGCCCATAAATTCACTAATGGGAAGCTTCACACTGGCTAAAATCAAGACTTGGCGGTTCATAAATAAATAAGTTAGTAAAATTTACGAGTGTCTTGTAAAAGAGGCCCCTCAAGGGGTTGTTAATAGTCATTTTCAACTTCTCGTGGAAGGTAGGGGAAAAAATGTTTATTTTCACCACGTGCATTTGCATATCTTTCTCTTTCTATTGAAGTGTGTGTTTTTTTTTTTTTTTTTTTTTTTTTTTTTGTAAATTGGTCGACATCGAAGTTTACCTGGCCTGAGGAGCTGCATATTTAATTTCTACCCGTCTACTACGGGTTAAGTAACATCGTAGACAAGAAACTTATTCAGAATAGGCATAAAATTAATAAGAATACTCAACTTCATCCTGTTAATGCAATCATAATAACCAATATTTACCTATAATAGAGCTGGTAAACCCATCACACAGGTGGCTCACTGCCTCAATTGAGGTAAGTATTCCAAGATAAAGCCGAAGAGGCTGAATGGCGTCTCTCTCGTTCAAGTAATTAAGAAACTCATTAAAAACCTTCAGGTTACTTATTTCATAACATGCAGGGGCATCATTTGGGGAGGGTGTGGGGTGGCAACTGCCCCCAAGGCTCAAGTTCCCGCGCCAAACCTCCACTTGCCCCACTCCCCCCAAGTCTCAACTTGCCCCCTCACAAGCCCCGAGAAGTAATAGCATTTTTTCTTTTTAAATGTGCAATAATAAATATGTGAAATTTCTTGAAATCTTATGTTTCTTTATCCTTGGTCTGTCTACTAGCTACATTGATGATGAGATAAACAAACAGTAGGGGTGGGAGTATATAATTTTTGCTGAAATACCTTGCTCATGTGGCTTAAAAAAACCACATAAAACAGCTCAAAATAAACAGAAAACCACCAGCTGATTAGGCTCACTTCGCTCGCCAAACGGTCTTTGCCCCCCAACAAAATTCTAAAATGATGACCTTGGGTTGTATACTATAGCCTAGGAAATTGTAGTAGTATTAGGAGTTCCCTAGTAAGTAAGCTTGTAAAGCTCGTATCTTGTCCTAGTAGTTGGGTGAGTCACCTGAGCTACCCACATTGCAAAGACGAAATCCTTTCAAAGAGAAGAGTAAGATAGTTGAGGCAAACAGCTTCCTTAGTACAGGCCTTTATGCCCAATAAAAGGGAGTGAACGTCTTCTTAAAGGGGGAAGCTATTAAAAATATTGCTTGTTCATCATCTCTTGCATTATATAACAATAGATCAAGGTCCTTTAGCAATAGGAACACAAAAGTAGATCTCCACACGAGAGCTGTAGGGAGGGAGAGGCAGCTGTTTTTGGATAACCAGTCAAAAGAAATCATAAACAGGGATGATTCACAAGGGAGAATAATCTTGCTTGTTTAGCACTTAGGCACCCTTGAGCCAAGATATCCTTTTCTGTGACCTTGTTTACTGGTAAGTCTTTTGTTATTTCAACTGCTGGATGACATACCTGCTTGAGGCATCCCTGGGCGGAGAATCGCAAAAGCAGTGCAGAAAAGATGAAGTCGAAGCTCAGATGGGCTCCAGTTACTGCACAGTTCTAATATGCATCCAGGTGCTCCTCTGAGCACCTTCTTTGTCTGTCCATCCACGTGGAGATCCTTTGTTGAACAACAACAGACCGAAGCAAACTTAATGCACCTGATCACCATTATAGAATTCATTGGTAAGTCTGATTTAACAACTGATTCACCAGTGTCCTTTTCCTTTGGCTGAATCTCTCAATTTCTCTGTTACAATTTCAATTTCTAAGAAACCCCTTATTGATCGCCTAGTATTGAATATTCCCCTTATGAAGTTCTTCCAACAGTTGAATTCACTGATGCCAGAGATACAGCTTAAAATACCCTCCATCGTGTTAAGATCATTGTTATAAAGTAAAACTTCCTCCATTGTGGTTAGATATTACTAGTGAAAGATCTTTTATACATAAGTTATCTGGATGATTTATTTCCAATCGTGCATGTACGACTTGAAACCTGGTTGTTTCCATCTTACATGAAGTTATTTGCATCCCCAGTGCCTAAAAGCAACATTCAACGTCTATTGAACATCAGCTGTACAAGAAGCCCTCAGAAGAGGCTCAAATTCGTTGTGTAAAGTTTGCATTATTATGTACTTGTCCTGATTAGGACTAATATTTCAAGTTACTGCTAACTCCCGCTAATGCTTCATTTCATTCCTATTCTTTATTTGGAACCAGCTTCTATAACTAACACCCCAGTTATGAGTGATTTATTGGTACGTCTAAGTGTCGAGTAATGCTCGCTTCATATTTTCCCGTCTAAAGCCAAAGTCAATGGAACTCATCACAATAACTCATTTAAAATCAAACTGTAAAGCTCCTGGGATCTGATAATGTCTGTTGTAATTCAAGCAAACGTTTCATATACCCATGTTTAATTACACAGCCTCTACAGTGGTACCGCATCTTCTGCCATAATGAATGTTAAGCTTCGCAGTGGCTGAAACCCAGGTAACACTCATCACCAGAAAAGGAGAAAATAATCTGATGATATTTCATGAACTAGTTATAAGAATTTGCTTTCCTTGTCAATTGGTAATCCTGCAGAACTGTTCGTATTTAATTATGGATAAATATTACATAATTATAATTGCATAATCAACAATCCTCTCCAGATGGAAGTTTTACAAAGAGTAAAAGCTTCTGCAAATTTTTGATATTATTGTTGTCAAAAGTTCTTGGCTCTGATGTTATTGAGCCGCCGACTACGCCTTAACAGCCTAACCACATCACATACAGATTAGGCTTCGAGGAAAAGTAATGATGTTACAAAACTAAACCTTTAATAGATTTTAAGAACAATGTGACCACTTGAGACTTAGCAAACCCAATGCAAATCAATAATACAATACATGAATACACTACATTTATCTAATAAAAAGAGCCCATAAAAACATCAAAATATAGAGAGAAAAGTGCAATATTTCAGACTGCTGTCTCCCTCTTCAGGTAGATGAATGAGAAAAGTTTACAGAAAAGGTGGTATTTATATACCAAGAGGTCCATCCACAGGCAAGCCGATTTAGGTCATCCCACTGATAATCTTACTTTAGTCTTCTTAAGCGTTGGTTGAATGAAAATCTTGTCAATCGTATCTGAAACCCATGCTAATTTTGAGATGTTCATTACCTGCCTCTCTTTTATTAAGGCTGATTCCATCATTTGACTCTTGTACCAGTAGTTGCTGCTATAAATCATATGTGACAAATTCCAGTTTATTCGATGGTTATGTTCATTTATATTGTTGAAAATAGCTGAGTTCTGTTGTCCATACCTAACTGGCCGTTTGTGTTGTATTAATCTCTGGGGAAGTGATTTACCTGTAAATCCGATGTAAGGTTGGTCACAGTCCTGGCATGGGATTTGGTAAACCCTAGTGTCCTTGGGGGATGTCTTTCGCTGGACGTTAATCAGGGATTTGGCTAAGGTGTTAGGGTAAGTAAATGCAAAATGGTTAGATTTCCCGAGGGTCTAAGTCACATTCTTAATCGTGTCCAGGTGTGGAATTTTTATTTTATTGTTGGGTGTATTTCTGGTCTTGTCTTTAGGGGGTCGGTAGAAAAATTTCGTTTGCTTTGTGAATTGCTTTCTCAATTATATGGTCAGGATACTTTAAAGATGAAAGTTCCTTACGAATTAGTTCAAATTCTTTTTCCAAGAAATCCGGTGAACAAATTCGTAAGGCTCTTAAGAACAGGTTGCTGGCTACACCTATCTTGATAGCAATGTCATGATAGCTAAAGTAGTGAATGTATGAAAGTGAGAATGTTGGTTTTCGGTATGTGGTAAATTTGTATTCTGTCGTCTCTTTCTCTGATTATTAAAACATCAAAAAAAGGAATTTTGTTGTCTGGTCCCCAATCAACTTTAAATTTGATGCTGGTCACTAGTGCGTTTAATTTTGAAAGGAATTAATTAAAATTGCCCCACCTATTATCCCAAAATGTTAGAATATCATCTACATATCTCATCCACAGCATGTTTTTGGGTTTATTGCATTTATTACTGTAGTTTCAAAGTATTCCATGTACAGATTGGCTAAAACAGGACTTAAAGGACTACCCATACTACACCCGAATTTTTGCTTGTAGAATGATTCCCCGAATGAAAATACGTTATTAGATGCACATAATTCAACTAACTTTATTATTTTGTCAAGTGCTAATGGGAAATGATCTGAATAGGGGGATAACTTTTCCCTCAAAAACTGAAGAACGTCCTCTACTGGTACTTTTGTGAATAGGGACTCTACGTCAAGGCTTAAAAGTTTTATGTTGTGAAGTGGTATATGTGCTTCTCTGAATTTGTGACAAAAATCTTCCGAATGTTTAATGTGACTTGGAGAAAAAGTGCCTAAAAAAGGGGAAAGGAGGCCAGCTAGCCATTTAGAAATTTTGTAATTGAAAGCTCCGGCACAGGAAACGATGGGTCTGAATGGAAGATTGTCTTTGTGAGTTTTGGGAAGGCCATAAAAGTAAGGTAATTTAGGATTAATTACTTTAAATTTCTCTAATAGTTCAATACTATTATTATCTTGGCCAATCTTACTTTCCGAAAAAATTGGAGGGGATTTTTCGTCAGTTTGTCGTAAGTGTTTGTGTCGCTAAGGAGCTGGTTGATTTTGTCGAGATAGAAGTCTTTGTCCATTATTACGATTTTGCCGTCTTTGTCGGATCTACTTATTATAACATCTAACTTTTTTTAGCGAGTGGATGGCTATCATAAATCTACGGGGAACAGGATATTTCTTATTTAGGTCAGTTAAAGCATTTAGTAAAACTCCTTTAAACATACCTCTTCACGGCTGTAGTTTTCGTCAGATATGAATTTATCAAAAGCCACTATGAAGTCTAGGTTGTTTTTGCGGTCTGGCATAAGGGCAAAGGATAAGCCTAGATTTAAAACTAAATGTTGATTTACAGTAAGGGGGGTGTTGGATAAGTTTAAAACTTTGTCTTGTCGCTCAAGATTATTCCAAGCGCTATTGTTTATTAAGTTATTTAACCAGTGTAAAAGTCTGTTGGAATGAGTCACGCAATTATTATAAGCAGCAATGTTGTAACAGAATGAAATCAGATACCTGTATATGTGGTACGTAGTGAGGAGGCGAAGATTAGACTGAGTTCCATATATCACTCTGCGTAGTACGAAGATGTCATTTTTCGTGTTGGTGATTCTTTCCTCCAGGAAAATCTTATGTGATAGGGGGAAGAGGTCCGATTGCATTTATCGTATGGGAGCGCCACGTGCTTCTTGCCCTAGGAAATTTGCTAAGTCCCCATACAACTTTTTACTAGAAAAAAATTATCATAACTTCTGATTTAAACACAACTTCAATGCAATCCCAGATAATAGGTTTCAACAATATAAAAAAAATCACATTGATATCAACAGTCACAGAACGGATGCACAGAGATAATAAAAAGGTCCCTACCCTTCATGGTCACAAGATGCATTATAACGTGGTAATAACCTAACTGTGGTGTTTGAGGACAGCTATGTTCGCTTTCCTGTTACTAGTGGATGCTCTGGGAAAACAGACAGAGCTAAGCAGGGTTAGTTAAACGTAACCTATGTTAGAACTAGTTTGCTACGTGCAATTTACTATCCTGGCACATATTAATTAATGATCACATTGACATTCAACATTCGTGTCCATTTACTTTTGGAATAGTCACCTACAGTCTTGCAACTGTGGAATGAAGAAAATTTAGGTTTTCTCCTGACGGTTATTCCTTAAGTGCGCAATGACATACAGAAAACACAATGACAGAATTTAGTTCGGCTGTCTTTCTTCTCCTTCGTGCTTTAACCTGAAAGGTTTGTCGTGAAAAGAGGATCCGTCCTTTTCGCGACAATTATAGTGGCATTTCTTACACTTCATTACAAGATCATATCCCCGTAGGGGGCTAGTGCCGTCAGTGCACCCCATTCGGTGCAATGTAGGCGTTACTGAAGGTTCTTTGCAGCGTCCCCTCGGCCCCCTAGCTGCAACTACTTTCCTTCCTTTTACTTTATCTCCTTTCAAAATTCTCTTTCTTCCATCTTGCTGTCCACCCTCTCCAAAAAATGATTTCATAGTGCAGCTGCGATGTTTTCTTCCTGTTACACCTTTTACTGTCAATTTCCGTTTCAGCGCTGAAAGGCCTTAGGTGCCCCAGTGCTCGGCATAATGGCAAAATTCTATAAAAAAAATAAATGAAGTAAAATACAAGATCACATACTTATGAGTGAAAATACCTCTTTTACAAATATGACTAAGTGTGTTATGAACCGATATTCTAATATTTTCCACCTAATTATAGTGGGAGCAACATCAATATATCCATTATATTATGCTTCAACAGAAGGTACCTCAGCGCAGGTTGACGCATTTATTACTCAAAGAAAAAAGATAAATGATAGAGACAATGAGTAATGAAAGGAATTTCCATAAGAGTTATAATCCCTGACAATATCGCCCTATTGTTACCTTGAAATTGTCATAAAGATTATTGAAGGGAGGAAACTGTTAATTGCAATGGTAAATGAGTTTCACACCCTTATCTATCTTTTCTGTGAAAGATTAATAATGGTATTTTCTATCCAGATTATTAATGACGGTTAGAGTGGAATTAGAAATATTCTCTGACAAATAATAATAATAATAATAATAATAATAATAATAATAATAATAATAATAATAATAATAATAATAATAATAATAATAATAATAATAATAATAATAATAATAATAATAATAATAGCAGAACAACTCCAGCATTGTATCTCAAATCACAATGCACCCAAATGTATGACCACAGGAAGAACATCCTTTGTACAAAAAGACAAGAGTAAGGGAAATATAGCCAGTAACTACAGGCCTATCACCTGCCTACCAATAATGTGGAAGATACTAACAGTATCATCAGTGAAAGGCTATACAACTACCTAGAGGAGACAAACACCATCCCCCCCACCAACAGAAAGGCTGCAGAAGGAAGTGTAGGGGCACAAAAGACCACCTCCTGATAGACAAAATGGTAATGAAGAGCATAGGTAGGAGAAGGAAAACCAACCTAAGCATGACATGGATAGACTATAAGAAAGCCTTCGACATGATACCACACACATGGCTAATAGAATGCCTGGAAATATGTGGGGCAGAGGAAAACACCATCAGCTTCCTCAAAAATACAATGCGCTACTGGAATACAATACTGACAAGCTCTGGAATAAGACTAGCAAAGGTTAATATCAGGAGAGGGATCTTCCAGGGCGTCTCACTGTCCCCACTACTCTTCGTAGTAGCCATGATTCCAATAACAAAAGTACTACAGAAGATGGATGCCGGGTACCAACTCAAGAAAAGAGGCAACAGAATCAACCATCTGATGTTCATGGACGACATCAAGCTGTATGGTAAGAGCATCAAGGAAATAGATACAATAATCCAGACTGTAAGGATTGTATCTGGGGACATCAAGATGGAATTTGGAATAGAAAAATGCGCCTTAGTCAACATACAAAAAGGCAAAGTAACGAGAACTGAAGGGATAAAGCTACCAGATGGGAGCAACATCAAACACATACTGGGAATAATGGAAGGAGGGGATATAAAACACCAAGAGATGAAGGACACGATCAGGAAAGAATATATGCAGAGACTCAAGGTCGATACTCAAGTCAAAACTCAACGCCAGAAATATGATAAGAGCCATAAACACATGGGCAGTGCCAGTAATCAGATACAGCGCAGGAATAGTGGAATGGACGAGGGCAGAACTCCGCAGCATAGATCAGAAAACCAGAAAACATGACAATACACAAAGCACTACACCCAAGAGCAAATACGGACAGACTATACATAACACGAAAGGAAGGAGGGAGAGGACTACTAAGTATAGAGGAATGTGTCAACATCGAGAACTGAGCACTGAGGCAATATCTGAAAACCAGTGAAGACGAGTGGCTAAAGAGTGCATGGGAAGAAGGACTAATAAAAGTAGACGAAGACCCAGAATATACAGAGACATGAGAATGACAAACAGAACAGAGGACTGGCACAACAAACCAATACACGGACAATACATGAGACAGACTAAAGAACTAGCAACGATGACACATGGCAATGGCTACAGAGGGGAGAGCATAAGAAGGAAACTGAAGGAATAATAACAGCGGCACAAGATCAGGCCCTAAGAACCAGATATGTTCAAAGAACGATAGACGGAAATAACATCTCTCCCATATGTAGGAAGTGCAATACGAAAAATGAAACCATAAACCACATAGCAAGCGAATGCCCGGCACTTGCACAGAACCAGTACAAAAAGAGGCATGATTCAGTAGCAAAAGCCCTCCACTGGAGCCTGTGCAAGAAACATCAGCTACCTTTGCAGTAATAAGTGGTACGAGCACCAACCTGAAGGAGTGATAGGAAACGATCAGGCAAAGATCCTCTGGGACTATGGTATCAGAACAGATAGGGTGATACGTGCAAATAGACCAGACGTGACGTTGATTGACAAAGTCAAGAAGAAAGTATCACTCATTGATGTCGCAATACCATGGGACACCAGAGTTGAACAGAAAGAGAGGGAAAAATGGATAAGTATCAAGATCTGAAAATAGAAATAAGAAGGATATGGGATATGCCAGTGGAAACCGTACCCATAATCATAGCAGCCACTGAAAGCACGATCCAATAGATCCCTGAAAAGGAATCTAGAAAAACTAGAGGCTGAAGTAGCTCCAGGACTCATGCAGAAGAGTGTGATCCTAGAAACGACGCACATAGTAAGAAAAGTGATGGACTCCTAAGGAGGCAGGATGCAACCCGGAACCCACACTATAAATACCACCCAGTCGAATTGGAGGACTGTGATAGAGCAAAAAAAAAAAAAAAAAAAATATTAATAACCTTTCCTTATTAAACTCTCAAAATCAAAATCTCGGGACACTAATTTCCAGATATAGTATCGTTAAACAAAAAAATCTAAAAGCATTCCCTGCTCAAGTTGAAATATTCACAAATAGTTGTGCTTTATACAAATATGTGTCGATTTGTGTAGGAGCACAAAATTTCTGCAGCATACGATTTTTCTTAGCAGAATTATAAATAAGTAATGCATTGATCACTACCACATACACAGTGTAACTACAGAATCATTAAACTCCGAGCAAAAGAATGATAATTCATCTAAATCTGGACTTTTCCATTATCCTGAAAAATCTTAAGGCCAGTCCACACTTGGAGACATTGTTTGCAAACAGTTTGGAAACAAAGTTTACAAACTGTTTCCAAACACTTTTCACCATTCATTTGTTTCCATCCAACATGGAAAACATTTATGTTTTTTGTGTGAATATGTACATATATTATGTTTATGTATATATATATATATATATATATTATATATATATATATATATATATATATATATATATAATATATATAATATATATATATATATATACAGGCAGTCCCCGGGTTACGATGGTCTCGACATACAACGTTCCGAGGTTATGACGCTTTTCAATTATATTCATCAGACATTATCTCCAGGGTTACGACGCATGTTCCAGGGTTATGACGCCTACAACGCTCATCTGGCAGAAGAAATATGACACCAAAAAGGCAAAATAATCAATATTTGAAGGTTTTTTTTATGAAAAATGCCATAAGAATGCAGTTTACATAGTTTTCAATGCACCCAAAGCATTAAAAGTAAGGTTTTCTTAGGATTTTTGACGATGTTACGGCTTACGATGATTTTCGGCTTACGACGCGTCTCAAGAACGGAACCCCCACATTGTAACCTGAGGACTGCCTGTATATATATATATATATATATAATATATATGTATATATATATATATATATATATATATCTATATATATATATTATATATATATATATATATATATATATATATATAAAAGGAGCCGATTCCATCATTTAACTCTTGTACCGGCAGTTGCTGCTATAAATTATACGTGACAAATTCCAGTTTATTCTATGGTTATGTTCATTTATATGGTTGAAAATAGCTGAGTTCTGTTGTCCATACCTAACTGACCATTTGTGTTGTATTAATCTCTGGGAAGGGATTTACCTGTAAGTCCTGGCATGGGATTTAATAAACCACAGTGTCCTTTGGGGGATGTCTTTTGTTGGACGTTCTCCCTTTCATACATTCACTACTTTACCTATCATGACATTGCTATCAAGATAGGTGTAGCCAGCAACCTGTTCTTAAGAGCCTTACAAATTTGTTCCCCGGATTTTCTGGAAAAAGAATTTGAACTAATTCGTAAAGGAACTTTCGTCTTTAAAGTATCCTGACCATATATTTGAGAAAGCAATTCACAAAGCAAACGTAATTGTCTACCGACCCCATAAAGACTAGACCAAAGATACATCCAACAATAAAATAAAAATTCCACACCTGGATACGATTAAGAAGGTGACTCAGACCCTCAGAAAATCTAACCCTTTTGCATTTACTTACTCAAACACCTTAGCCAAATCCCTGATTAACGTCTAACAAAAAGACATCCCCAAGGATAATGGGGTTTATCCGATCCCATGCCAGGACTGTGAACAATCTTACATCGGATTTACAGGTAAATCACTTCCCCAGAGATTAATACAAGACAAAAGGTCAGTTAGGTATGGACAACAGAACTCGTCTATTTTCAACCATATAAATGAACATAACCATAGAATAAACTGGAATTTGTCATGTATAATTTATAGCAGCAACTGCCGGTACAAGAGTTAAATAATGGAATCGGTCTTAATAAAAGAGAGGCAGGTAATGAACATCTCAAAAGGAGCATGGGTTTCAGATACGATCGGCAAGATTTTCATTCAACCAACGCTTAAAAAAGATTAAAGTTTTTCTGTAAACTTTTATCATTCATCTACCTGAAGAGGGATACAGCAGTCTCTGAAATATAGTACTTTTCTCTCTATATTTTGGTGTTTTTTATGGGCTCCTTTTATCTGATGGAATTCTGTTGTAACAGAACATTTTTACCAGTCCACACACACACACACACACACACACACACATATATATATATATATATATATATATATATATATATATATATATATATATATATATATATATATATATATTATATATATATATATATATATATATATATAATATATATATATATATATATATATACATATATATATGTATATTATATTATTGAAAAATCTTTATTGTCTATATAGGTTTTACATATTTTTGAATGGTTTTTAATATTGGATGTTCAGGGCTAGACAATCTGCTCCCTCTCAGAGGGGTCAGCTTCAGAACTGGGAGCAGATTGTCTAGTCCTGACCATCCAATATTAAAAACCATTCAAAAATATGTAAAACCTATATAGACAATAAAGATTTTTCAATAGTAGGACAGGCACAAAAGAACACGACTTAACAATACTGGAATCCATTATTATCAAATTGACCGTACCACCGTTAAACTCCCAACGTCTTCCACACAATTGTTTATTGCCTGATGGTCTTGTTGAGCTGTTTTTTCTCTGTCTGTATGTTTGTTATTGTTTTTTTTTCTCTCTCTCTCTCTCTCTTTGTAACTCTATACGAGTAGAGTAGTGTTTTTAACTTCTTCTCTGGGTAGGTTGTCACCAGCCATTTGCTTGTTCTTTATGTAAATGTTTTATTAATTACATTCTGTATTTTTTAATTTAATTATATGTAATTCGGATTTTATTAGTTTATTGATTGCCATGTTCGCTTGTTTGCAGCCTAGAAAATGCAACTATGTGGAGTTGTGAAACGTCGGCATATATTTTAATAAAATACATATGGATAGTGCCTTTCCCTGACCCGCCTTGGATTTTATATATATACCTATATATATATATATATATATATATATATATATATATATATATATATGTACCGTTTCACATTTTTGTGTGTTACACATTTTACCATTTGAAGGACCTATGAGTAAGAAAAATACTACTATGCCTTTTCAGGACCCGCCAGCCATCGTTTTTCTCAAAAATAATGTGATCAAAATGGTACTTTACCCACACAGTGTACAAGATGCGTCACTGTAACTTTTGGTAACATATAGTATTGCCAAATGGAGTTAGTTACGGTGTTTACGCTTGAGTTAAAAGATGTTGCCAAGCATTGCCAACCTGTGCTTTCGAACGTGCCTTACTCCCATCCTGTTCCTCCCTACCTACCTCCCTCACACTTTCCTCCTCATCTCTCCTCAACCCACTTTCCTGAACTTCCCGTCTCCTCCCCGGGGTGGCCCCACCCTTTTCCTGGCTATTATATTATTATATATATATTATATAATATTATATTATATTATATTATTAGATTACGTAACTATATTATGTAATAAATACGTTGGATTTTGTAGAATCTGTGTTAATTTAATTATTGTTATTGTATTTTCTTAAATTACATAAATGGGAGTAGGCTAAAGAGCTTATCACCGTCACCCTGTTCAGGAGCTTTGTCTACTTCCTTAATGCTCAGCAGGTGAATTGCTGTAAAAAAAAAAAATAGAAAATGGGTATAATTTGGAGGAAACTTCTATCATAATATCGTTGTATGTGTTTCTCTTTCATATAACACTTGAATTATATTACTTATCATTAATGTAAAGTGACGCGCCATACTCATATACATAACCTATTTTTAAGGACAGGTTCGAAAAAGTGTTTTTACTTGTATTTCCTTCAATTGGACTGTCGTTTAGGACGGCTGCCTAAGTGTTACCTATTACCCTATTTTCTGGCATTTAACATACATGTCTTTTTTTTTTTTTTTTTTTTTTATAAAGAAGGTATCCAGTTGTCGCCTCACTCATAATCAGTTAAGAAATAAATTTATTTTTATTTTTCACAGGTTTGTATCTATTTTGCAGCATTGTAAACTGTCATAATTGAAGAGTCACTTCTATCTTTGTATTCCTTCATTCCCTGACGGCAACAGACCAAACTGATGATATATATTCATCAATACAAGTCATAACTTATGTAATCTGAATATATTTGTTGCTTATGAATTTGAATGACTTTGAAAGAATCATATAAAAATAAAATTGATGTGCTGTTTGATCTAAACACTTTTCCAAGTGATATTTTGTTTCATTTATAGACTATAGATCTGGCTGACATGTCAAAACTCGCTCCTCACAATGATGGTTATAAGTTTCTGCTGTTCTTCATCGACCAATTTTCGAGGTATTTGTGCGTCCTCCCCTGAAAAAGAAAGACGGTTTCACAGTGCTCGATGCTCTAAAAGCGTTTCTAGAATGTAGTGATTTTTCAGGAATGCCCTATCTGAACAGCGACGAAGGTAGGGAATATTATAAAAAACATGTGAGGAAGTTATATAGCATCTACTCACAAGAAATTAAAGCTTCTATAGCTGAAAGGGTGATAAGAAGAATTAAAAACCGAATATACAGATACCTTACACACAAGAACATATTGAAATGTATCTCTTACAAGTGTATAATGTTAGTGAATCACATTTCATGTCTTGCTTGGAGACAGGCTGAACTGTAAGGGCAGCTTACTTGAGTGAAGGAATTTGGGTACGTAAGAGTTTAACCAAGAGATCGCTTGTCTTGGCATCAAGCATGTACATTTGTTTGTACGGATGTTACAGGTCTAATAGACCAAGGCACTTGCGAAAGTCACATTCCTTTTGGTGAGCACAAAGAGGTCAGTTGGTACACGTCAGGTGTCGGGAGAGAAAACCCCCATTGTAAAGATGGGTTCTATTTCATGGTACTAGAGACGAGAATCTCTAACCTGACCAATATAATGAACTTATTGACATTTTGGGTCTGGGAGTGAATTCTTAGTCAGGAGGGTAGAATGTTAACTTACTAGGGGTTTCCAATTTGTGTAGTTTTAATAAAAAGGGGGGGGGGGGGCGTGGGGGGTCTTAAGATATCAATGTTCTGCAGGACATAGTTGAGAGCTATAACAACTCACCGCACAAGAGTTTAGGGTTTTTAGGGGGGAAAAATGGCAGACGTCTAAAGGAAGTGCATGCAATGAAGACTAAAGCGGGCATTAAAAGTCAATTCTCGAGAATGTATAAAAAACGCCTTTCCAACAACTGGCCGCACTAGTTCAGCCTTGAACCTTGGAGATGCCGTACACATAGCTGATGAAAACCGGAATGCTGCTCTCGGGAGAGGATGCACAGTTCAAAGCACTCTAGAAATGTTTGAAATCAAGAAGCTCATCACTCTGTAAAATCCTATGGTTTATATCTTTAGAAGATTTAGAGGGAGAAGAAATAAAAGGTACATTCTACAGAGAAGAATTAATACCTACCGAATTGCCTGAAACCTATGACATCGCCTACTTAGGGAGTAAGAGGAGAGGCAACAGAACACAATATTATGTTGATTTGAAGGATTATCCTGCTCAATTTAATTCGTGGGATGATGAATCCCAAATTGTGCAGACATGAGTTGTAAAAGGGAAGCTTCAATATGTAAAAACAAAGATTTTATTTCATTGATCTCCGGTCTGTCCCCCGCCGAAAGGAGTAGAATAATTCCCACATTAAGCAGAGCATTTATCACTACCATATCCAAAATTTTTAGAAATTTTCTTTATGGTAACCTGACCAGCAAAACAACCCTCATCTTTTTTTATCAGAAGGTGTAAGAGAGAAATCCGTCAAGTATGCTTGAAAACAACAGCGTTAGCGAATAAGAAAAACATATTGAAAAGTTGCAAAGGTGGTGCTATTCTGTCTGTATTACTTCCTATTGCAGCCAGTTTGATAGGAAGTCTTTTTATATAGGAAAATAAAAAATATGAAGGAGTTCTATGTTGTACCGGCCATCATGTATGAGAGGTTAATAAAAGGTCAGGAAACTTGTGGTAATAGCGTCGCCAATAACAACAACAACGTTAATAACCATAGCGTCAATAGCGATTAGAATAATAATAACAATAATAATGTTAACAGTATCAATGCAGGCAATGAATACACCAGTGGGGGAGGTAGGTAAACCACAGGTGTGGGGGATGCATTCATTCCTCTTAACGTGTAGAGAAGCGCTAATTTTTCCATGAAAAATGATCAGAGATGAAACCTGACCAATGTGCGGGCAGATAAAAAGTTTCTAAGGTGGGGCGGAGCTTAGTATGAATCATGGTGGAGAGGAGAGGACGTGGATACCCTATCAAGTTTAAGAGTGCATTAGGCACATTTAGTGTTGATGTGCACACTCACATTCGCTGTTCGAGATGGCTTCTTCACCCTGCAAAGCTGGTGTTGGGGAGGTTTATCCAAGACCAAGTTCAAGAAGAAGGAGTGTTGCCTGGTTGTAGCCACTAACTGTGTAACATGCCGAAATTATGGATTAGTTGAAGACATCGTGAGGTTGCCCCTATATGGGGCTGACGTCGAGGGTCACCGTTACAACAGAGCTAGGACAATAAAAAAAATTAGCTATTCTAAACTCATGCGTTTCTGTTCCAATACCTAAGCTTGGATATCATTGTAGGAGCATTACTCTTTACATGATGTATCCTGGTGGACACTAAACTTCATCCTTCATGCTCTTGATTATGGGATGCGTGCCAAGTGTTACGCTTCATTCCATCACCTTGGGAGAGAAGGTGCCGCCATTCTGACAGTACCTGAGGGAGAGAATACATTCAATGCTGAAGAACATGACCTTCCCATCATTTTCACATTGCTAACCCAGTATGGAATTGATGCACCCGTGGAAGACAATGAATTCGCCAAATTGAGTATAATGTATTCTAAGGATGAAGACCATGTGGAAAGGTTGCGAAACGATACGTGACAAATGAGATACAATCACTTCTATTCAGCGTTGAAGAGTTAAAAATTCAATTAAAAAAAAGTATTGTGTGAAGATGTGAAAATATGTCCTATTCCCCGCAGGGATAGGACAAAGTAGTTGCGTGAACTGCGTCTGGTTAAACCAATACTTACCTGTGACTATCTCCTTTGGTGAGGAGATGAAACGCCACGGAAATGTCACATGTATATTTTGTCAAGGAGCCAGTTTTTTCCTTCATGGACGAGAAGTGTGCAGATGTGCAGTTGAAGGATTCATTTTCCAAATTGAGGCGTTTGGAAGTGATGGACACGGAGGAATTAAGCCTGAGGGTTGAACAGAGCATAGCTGTAGCACCCACATATGTTAAAAAAAATTTTTTGCCAACCTGTTTATGTACATGTGTATGTATGGTATGTTCCATTATTTTGTATAATAAATACAATTAATATTTTTATCTCTTATTCAGCCCTTCTAAGCTGTATGGTGTATATGACCTTAATAATGTGCATTACCAGCATTGTGTGTTTAGCATGTGTAGCAATTACACCTTATATGTGAAAAGGGGGGTGTGCCTAGATTCAGTTCCTGAAAACCGGCCCTGTAAATTTGTAAATAGGTTGGCCACTCCCATAACTCTATCAAAAGAGGTAGAATATGAATTAGGTGTCATAGGGGTTACACTCCCAAACAAATACTAGGCACCGTCACAACAGAAGATTAAGATTTCACACTTCAGTTTAAAGTCACCTTAAATCAGAGTTTGACAACTTGCTTTATACGGATTCACGTATGTTCCCGCTGTTGGCTTATTAGCGGGGAATATGAATAGATTGAATTAGAACACTCAATACAGACATTACAGAACAACTAGAAACGTTTTGCGGTGCATAAATTCGGGATGTTATGCGTAGGGAAGGGTTATTTTCATGGAATGATGATTTGAAGAGGATAAGCCTCACACACGTGAATGCCGAGGTTGCGAAAGTAGAAGGAGTTGTTTCAGTTGTTGAAAAGTTTAGTGTTAGGGCTGCGCGTTTATTGTGGTTTAACATAGGAGTGCAATACATGATTTTATGGTGTGGGGGTGTTAAGAAAATCACCACTCAAAACTTCCTATCTCAGTGATCACAGTATCGATTACATTTACTTATATGCCAACATTATTCAACCCTCGTCACTGGGTGATGAAACGGTAAATATCCTGGACTAATTTCACGTAGGAATATCGACGGGGTAGAGATTCGCATAATGCAGTTTATAAACCTTTAAATACAAATATGGTAGATTACATTTCCATTGGTGTGACGAATAAGAAGGGGGAGGACATTAAGTTTGTTAAAGGTAAAAGCATGTCATGCACCATTCATAGAAGACCTAGATGAGTGAAATTATGTGCAGTACTTCGCCAGTATGACAGGTGAACACATATATGTGAGCAGTCTAGGCTGCTTGGACAAGTACGTGAATAACTCAGCGTCCAGGTTTGTGGATGTGTGCCTGCTTCTATATTCCTACTGAATGGAAACGAATATGAAGTGGGTCTAGCTTCGATCATGTTTCCGGGAGTTTATTATGTATTATCAAGAGATGAAGAATTCTCCCTCCAGTTTGTTACTAAACGTGGTAAAAATAACAAGCACGCCTATATCTATAGACCGACGACGGCTTTGTGAGCCGAGGACATGAAAAGACTGGTGAGGGCGCTCAACAGGGATATTTTTGAAGATTCAAAAGTATATTTCGACAGTGAATACAAAAACGTTTTCAACAGTAAAGATGTATTTGGTTGGGATGAAGACAGCAGGAGAATTATTATCCCTCACATTAAGAGGCAGAATATTGAGCTGGGGGACATTAAAGGTATGTCCTTCAAATTCAGTAATAAAGCGGCCAGGTGTCCTTCAAATTCAGTAATAAAGCGGCCAGGTGTCCTTCAAATTCAGTAATAAAGCGGCCAGAATGCTGGGTTTTAAAGATAATACCGTGTACGAAGTTTACGGCCCTGATGCGGTGAATGCGCATCTCTCGTCGATTCCTTACAGGATAATTGTGATGTAGATTATATGTATGTGTACACCGATATTGTTCAACCGACAGTTTTTGGAGGAAAATTAGTAAATATATCTGTAGCTTTTTGGATGCTTTCATTGTACGAAATTTTTAGTTTATTGTTAAAGACTATATGTCTATCGGGAGTGGGACCTCTATAGTATATTGCATTCGCTTTATTTATGTTTCAAAATGGGTGTACATAGATAAAGAATTCAACACGATCCGCCAACACCTAATGCAACTGCTTTACCTACCATACATAATCGAGAATGTTATAAATAAAGCGATTACAATATACTTTAGAGACCCCTCTCACAATATACAAATAGACTTCAGCAATAAATCAAAATTCTGTGCGATGAAAGCATCCAAAAAGCTACAGAACATCTCAGGTCTAATAATCCTGCCAGTCGTGACCCAAAAATGGGAAGGCACTAGAAGGTCCATCAGAAGATAAAGTAAAAGAATCACTTTGAAAACTTTGAACAGTGACATTCGGTTTCCTTTATACCAAATCCATCGGGAGTTCGCTCTGTACAAAAAGAAAGATGCTGGAATCTTGAATCTGCTATTATCAGTCAAACCACGATATGAACCTGTCCGGAGGACACTGAAAATCGGATGACATCACCAGAGTTAATCCTTGGGCCGCTTCTCAAGCAGGTGTCCAAGAACTTCCTACCACCAGACGAGTCGCCTGATCGGAGTTAATGAGGCCAAAAATCTCAGGGAATAGTTTAATTTCCACCCTTCCTGGGTCGTCATCAACATAGACATACTGCCACACCTAATATGTTTTGTATATATACTCTTGTAAGACATCCTGTGTCCATATTTTTCTAAATATATGGTTGCAACGTTAAAACAGTTTTATTGGCCTGTTATCTTCATATCTATATACCTACACACACACACACACACACACACACACACATATATATATATATATATATATATATATATATATATATATATATATATATATATATATATATATATATTTATACATATATATATATATATAGATATATATATATATATATATATATATATATATATACATATATATATATATGTGTGTGTGTATTATATATATATATATATATATATATATATATATATATATATATATATATATATATATATATATATATATATATAATATATAATATATATTATATATATAGTCTAATAAAGGAGCCATAAAAACACCAAAAATATAGAGAAAAAAGTACTATATTTCAGAGACTGCTGTCTCCCTCTTCAGGTAGATGAATGAGAAAAGTTTACAGAAAAGGTGGTATTTATACCAAGAGGTCCATCCACAAACAAGCCAATTTAAGTCACCCCCGCTGATAATCTTCCTTTAATCTTCTTAAGGGTTGGTTGAATGAAGAGGTTTGTCGATCGTGTCCGAAATCCATGCTCCTTTTGAGATGTTCATTACCTGCCTCTCTTTTATTAAGGCCGATTCCATCATTGACTCTTGTACCGCAGTTGCTGCTATAAATTACACGTGACAAATTCCAGTTTATTCTATGGTTATGTTTCATTTATATGGTTGAAAATAGCAGAGTTCTGTTGTCTCATACCTAACTGACCGTTTGTGTTGTATTAATCTCTGGGGAAGGGATTTACCTGTAAATCCGATGTAAGATTGGTCACAGTCCTGGCATGGGATTTCGTATACCCCAGAGTCCTTTGGAGATGCCTTTGTTGGACGTTAATCAGGGATTTGGCTAAGGTGTTTGGGTAAGTAAATACAAAAGGGTTCGATTTTTTTCCGAAGGGATTGGTTATTCTTAATCGTGTCCAGGTGGGGAATTATTATTTTATTGTTGGGTGTATATCTCTGGTCTTGTCTTTAGGGGGTCGGTAGAAAATTACGTGCTTTGTGAATTGTTCTTTCTCAATTATATGTTCAGGATATTTTAAAAGACGAAAGTTGCTTGCGAATTAGTTCAAATTCTTTTTCCAGAATTCTGGGGAACAAATTCGTAAGGCTCTTAAGAACAAGTTACTAGCTACACCTATCTTGATAGTACTGTCGTGATAGCTAAAGTAGTGAATGTATGAAAGTGAGAACGTTGGTTTTCTGTATATGGTGAATTTGTATTCTGTCGTATCTCTGATTATTAAAACATCAAGAAAAGGAATTTTGTTGTCTGTTTCCCATTCAACTTTAAATTTGATGCTGGGCACTAATGTGTTTAATTTCGCGAGGAATTCATTAAAATTGCCCCACCTATTATCCCAAAATGTTAGGATATCATCCACGTATCTCATCCACAGCATGTTTTGGGTTTTATTGCATTTATTACTGTAGTTTCAAAGTATTCCATGTACAGATTGGCTAGAACAGGACTTAAAGGACTACCCATACTACACCCGAATTTTTGCTTGTAGAATGATTCCCCGAATGAAAATACGTTATTAGATGCACATAATTCAACTAGCTTTATTATTTTGTCAAGCGCCAAAGGGAAATGATCTGAATAGGGGGATAATTTTTTTTACCCTTAAAAACTGAAGAACGTCCTGTACTGGTACTTTAGTGAACAGGGAATCTACGTCAAGGGCTTAAAAGTTTTATGTTGTGAAGTGGTATATGTGCTTCTCTGAATTTGTGACAAAAATCTTCCGAATGTTTAATGTGACTGGGCGAAAAGGTGCCTAAAAAAGGGGAAAGGAGGCCAGCTAACCATTTAGAAATTTTGTAATTGAAAGCTCCGGCACATGAAACGATGGGTCTGAATGGAAGATTGTCTTTGTGAGTTTTGGGAAGGCCATAAAAATAGGGTAATTTTTTAGGATTAATTACTTTAAATTTCTCTAATAGTTCAATACTATTTTTGCTCTTTGCCAATTAATCTTACTTTCCGAAAAAATTCTGTGGGAACGTTTGGAGGGGATTTTTCGTCAGTTTTTCGTATGTTTGTTTGTGTCGCCTAAGGAGCTGGTTGATTTTGTCAAGGTAGAAGTCTTTGTCCATTATTACGATTTTCGCCGTCTTTGTCGGATCTACTTATTATAACATCTAACTTTTTGTAGCGAGTGGATGGCTATCATGAATCTGCGAGGAACAGGATATTTCTTATGTAAATCAGTTAAAGCATTTAGTAACACTCCTTTTAAACATATCTCTTCACGGTTGTAGTTTTTGTCAGATATGAATTTATCAAAAGCCACTATGAAGTCTAGGGTTGTTTTTGCGGTCTGGCATAAGGGCGAAGGATAAGCCTAAATTAAAACTAAATGTTGATTTACAGTAAGGGGGGTGTTGGATAAGTTTAAAAACTTTGTCTTGTTGCTCAAGATTATTCCACGCACTATTGTCTATTAGGTTATTTAACTTGCGTAGAAGTCTGTTGGAATGAGTCACGCTATTATAGGCAGCAATGTCGGAACAGAATGAAATCAGATACCTGTATATGTGGTCCGTAGTGAGGAGGCGAAGATTAGACTGGGTTTGCATATATCACTCTGCGTAGTATGAAGATGTCGTTTTTCGTATCGGTGATTCTTTCCTCCAGGAAAATCTTGTGTGAGAGAGGGAAGGGGTCCGATTGCAGAGTCCATCTCCCGAATCCGTACATTTTGGTAGTACTTGCTCTTTGAGGCATTCTTCTAAAAAAGTGTTTTTGGCTTTTTCCAGCCGGTGTAGTCTGATCAGTTCTTCTCAAACTTGCGAAAGATTGGCTTGACTTCTGGAAGTGAGTGAAGAATCCTGGAAAGGCGGTTGAATTCCATAATGGGCTGAAAATGACTGGTAACAATGTTCAGTTAGGTATGGACAACAGAACTCTGCTATTTTCAACCATATAAATGAACATAACCATAGAATAAACTGGGAATTTCACGTGTAATTTATAGCAGCAACTGCCGGTACAAGAGTCAAATGATGGAATCGGCCTTAATAAAAGAGAGGCAGGTAATGAACATCTCAAAAGGAGCTGGATTCGGACACGATCGACAACCTCTTCATTCAACCAACCCTTAAGAAGATTAAAGGAAGAATTATCAGCGGGGGTGACTTAAATTGGCTTGTTTGTGGATGGACCTCTTGGTATAAATACCACCTTTTGCTGTAAACTTTTCTCATTCATCTACCTGAAGAGGAGACAGCAGTCTCTGAAATATAGTACTTTTTTCTCTATATTTTGGTGTTTTTGTTTTATGGGCTCCTTTTATTAGATGGAATTTTGTTGTTCACAGAACATTGTTACCAGTCATTTTCAGCCCATTATGGAATTCAACCGCCTTTCCAGGATTCTTCACTCACTTCCAGAAGTCAAGCCAATCTTTCGCAAGTTTGAGAAAGAACTGATCAGACTACACCGGACTGAAAAACCAAAACACTTTTTAGAAGAATGCCTCAAAGAGCAAGTACTACCAAAAATGTACGGATTCGGGAGATGGACTCTGCAATCGGACCCCTTCCCTCTCTCACACAAGATTTTCCTGGAGGAAAGAATCACCGATACGAAAAACGACATCTTCATTACTACGCAGAGTGATATATGAAACCCAGTCTAATCTTCGCCTTCCTCACTACGGACCACATATACAGGTATCTGATTTCATTCTGTTCGACATTGCTGCCTATAATAGCGTGACTCATTCAACAGACTTCTACGCAAGTTAAATAACCTAATAGACAATAGTGCGTGGAATAATCTTGAGCAACAAGACAAAGTTTTAAACTTATCCAACACCCCCCTTACTGTAAATCAACATTTAGTTTAAATTTAGGCTTATCCTTCGCCCTTATGCCAGACCGCAAAAACAACCTAGACTTCATAGTGGCTTTTGATAAAAATTCATATCTGACAAAAACACTAAAACGTTGAAGAGATATGTTTAAAAGGAGGATGTTACTAAATGCTTTAACTGATTTACATAAGAAATATCCTGTTCCTCGCAGATTCATGATAGCCATCCACTCGCTAAAAAAGTTAGATGTTATAATAAGTAGATCCGACAAAGACGGCAAAATCGTAATAATGGACAAAGACTTCTACCTTGACAAAATCAACCAGCTCCTTAGCGACACAAAACACATACGAAAAAACTGACGAAAAATCCCTCCAAAACGTTCCCACAGAATTTTTTCGAAAGTAAGATTAATTGGCAAAGACAAAAAGAGTATTGAACTATTAGAGAAATTTAAAGTAATTAATCCTAAATTTACCCTATTTTTATGGCCTTCCCAAAACTCACAAAGACAATCTTCCATTCAGACCCATCGTTTCATGTGCCGGAGCTTTCAATTACAAAATTTCTAAATGGTTAGCTGGCCTCCTTTCCCCTTTTTTAGGCACCTTTTCTCCCAGTCACATTAAACATCGGAAGATTTTTGTCACAAATTCAGAGAAGCACATATACACTTCACAACATAAAACTTTTAAGCCTTGACGAGATTCCCTGTTCACTAAAGTACCAGTACAGGACGTTCTTCAGTTTTTAAGGGTAAAATTATATCCCCCCATATTCAGATCATTTCCCTTTGGCGCTTGACAAAATAATAAAGCTAGTTGAATTATGTGCATCTAATAACGTATTTTCATTCGTTTTGGAATCATTCTACAAGCAAAAATTCTGGGGAGGTAGTAGTATTGGGTAGTCCGTTTAAGTCCTGTTCTAGCCAATCTGTACATGGAATACTTTGAAACTACAGTAATAAATGCAATAAAATAAAAAAACCCAAAAACATGCTGTGGATGAGATACGTGGATGATATCCTAACATTTTGGGATAATAGGTGGGGCAATTTAATGAATTCCTCGCGAAATTAAACACATTAGTGCCCAGCATCAAATTTAAAGTTGAATGGGAAACAGACAACAAAATTCCTTTTCTTGATGTTTTAATAATCAGAGATACGACAGAATACAAATTCACCATATACAGAAAAACCAACGTTCTCACTTTCTTTATACATTCACTACTTTAGCTATCACGACAGTACTATCAAGATAGGTGTAGCTAGTAACTTGTTCTTAAGAGCCTTACGAATTTGTTCCCCAGAATTCCTGGAAAAAGAATTTGAACTAATTCGCAAGCAACTTTCGTCTTTAAAATATCTGACCATATAATTGAGAAAGCAATTCACAAAGCAAACGTAATTTTCTACCGACCCCCTAAAGACAAGACCAGAGATACACCCAACAATAAAATAATAATTCCCCACCTGGACACGATTAAGAGAATAACCAATCCCTTCGGAAAATCGAACCCTTTGTATTGTTTACTTACCCAAACACCTTAGCCAAATCCCTGATTAACGTCCAACAAAAGGCATCTCCAAAGGACTCTGGGTATACGAAATCCCATGCCAGGACTGTGACCAATCTTACATCGGATTTACAGGTAAAATCCCTTCCCCAGAGATTAATACAACACAAACGGTCAGTTAGGTATGGACAACAGAACTCTGCTATTTTCAAACCATATAAATGAACATAACCATAGAATAAACTGGAATTTGTCACGTGTAATTTATAGCAGCAACTGCCGGTACAAGAGTCAAATGATGGAATCGGCCTTAATAAAAGAGAGGCAGGTAATGAACATCTCAAAAGGAGCATGGATTTCGGACACGATCGACAACCTCTTCATTCACCAACCCTTAAGAAGATTAAAGGAAGATTATCAGCGGGGGGGGGTGACTTAAATTGGCTTGTTTGTGGATGGACCTCTTGGTATAAATACCACCTTTTCTGTAAAACTTTTCTCATTCATCTACCTGAAGAGGGAGACAGCCAGTCTCTGAAATATAGTACTTTTTTCTCTATATTTTGGTGTTTTTATGGGCTCCTTTATTAGATGGAATTCTGTTGTTACAGAACATTGTTACCATGTCATATATATATATATATATGTAGTCTTAAATCCACAGTAGGAGGGTAAGTGAATAACGGACACTTTCGTATATAATTTACATTTTCAAGTTATCACTGAATACAATAAAAGTTGATAGGACTTTATATACAAAAAACATAAAAAGGGGGGTGGGGGGGGCAGCATTACAGTTTGTTAATCTGGGCAATGTGCTCTTTAAGCAAAAGAGACAAGGAAAGAGGATCAAGGGACAATCCATGATGGAGATTTAAATTCCTTGTTGACGTGCCTTCGACAAAAATGGCTTTTTATCACAATACTTCAAATACCTAATAATATATAGTGAATTTCCCGAAAAGATTTATAGATAAAATTCAAGAAATGAAGAAAGATAAAAGTTTGCATATTACTAAAGCTGTTTTGTAATAATTCATATAAAATCAGTTATGGGGGAAAAAATGGAAAACTTACATATTATCTCTAGAAATTACAAAAAGCTACGGTAAAGACCCATTGCAAACTAATGTCATAAAAAGTTTAAATTCTAAAATAAAAACTATACTAACGGAATTCGGTTCAATATAATAGAAAATGACGACAACTGGCCAATCTCTACCATATTCGTCCCATTATCAGTTTAACCATCATGTTAACAACAAACTTTTTAAATACCTAGTTAAATTACTATCACCTATCTTGGGTATACTTTTTCAAATTCCCATTTATAAAACTGTTGATTTCTGTGCTAGACTCTCCCAAATTGAATTACCCAGTACTGGACAAATTGATCAGTTTTGATGTAACGTCTTTATTCACTAAAGTTCCGATGCATGACTTACTTCAATACATCACAACATTTGGACTTGTAAAATCTAGACTTGCCTACTAACGTTATTATTAATTTGATATCCCTTTGTATAAAATTGTTTAATTCACTTTCAATGGTAATTTTTTGAACAAATATTTGGTATGGCTCTGGGTAACCATCTTTCGCCACTTTTGACTATTCAATCACTTGTAGGTCCTTGAGTCTAGACTTAGGCCGAGAAAATTTATTCTCTAAGGTGTTCTGGTTTGATATGTAGACGACTGTTTTTGTAATATAAAAGAAAATGTAAATATTCCTGATTTCTCGCATAAAAATTAGAAATCTTAACCTTCTATATAAGTCACAAAAGAATATAAAGAAAATAACTGTATAACATTTTTAGATGACTTAGTTATTAGAAATAACCAACCTTTTTATTTTATTTTAAAGTATATAGGAAACCTCCATGAATAATTTGTCATATATTCATTTTTACTCTAACCATGCTAAACAAATTAAGGTGTCAACATTTTCCAGTATGTATCTTGGAACTCTTAGAATTTATAGTCCTGAATTTTTGATAGAAAGGAGATCGATTATGTTACCTTCCATATTTTTTAAACTTCGTAAGAATAAAGCAAAGAAGACATATTACAACCCAACCAGTGTTAACAAAGAACTTACGAATATCCTCTGTGTATCATTTAATCTCAATTTCATTCCTGCTGTACCTATTTCAAATGCTGTTGATATTAACTTAGTATTCAAATATGATAATATTTTGTGAACTAAACTAATTAAGAAAAGCAATGTCAAACTCAAACAATATTGTACACAGGTTTCCTTGCAAAGAATGCAATAAGATTTATATAGGGCAAACATCAAAAGATCTGAGATGCTCTCAGCACAAATAATTCTATATTCAATAGGCTTAACCCTTTGAACTCTTTGGGCTACCTGTATTAGCCCACCACTTTTTACCGACTCACTCTTTGGGCTGGTTGAACTAGCCCACGAAAAAGTTTTTTTTACTATTCGTTGCTTAATTCATAATATGAATTTTTTTCCTATATTTAGATCAGCTTAGCAGCTTCAGTGGTTCCTATTGATTAATTTCATTCCAATTTAAAATAAATCATCATCCCCATTTCCTTCTACAGTCTTTCCAAATAAGTAGATATAATGAAAAATACAAATCTCCTTTTCTCCGCGGCATTTGGCCGCGTTCAGATGTTGAAACGACTACCTGCTTTCCGCACTACAAGTCTTGGCGAGGGATCAGGGGTAAAGGGATACGGGTGAAGGTCTATCATTCCTCCAATAGGTCACTTTTTCTCCTCTGCCCGAACTCGTTTGCCCAAGAAAATGTATGGGAAAAATACATTGGAGACGTTGTACATATAGAAAATTATCCGTTTACGTGAACACAAAAATTCTTGACTCGACCGTAATGGTATAATTAATTCTCTTGGTTTGTCATTTATTTTCTACCATTAGAATACTTCGGTTCATTGTCAACCAAATAAAAAAATAATGCAAGGTAAAAGATTAACACAAAAGATCTGCAATAACACTATCTCTCTTTCTCATACTATATATATATTATATATATATATATATATACTATATATATATTATATATTTCATATATATTATATATCTATATATATATATATATATATTATATATATATACATACATATATATAATATATATACTATATATATATATATATATATATATATATATATATATATATATATCGTGTTCGAAATTAAGGGGCCCCCTCTCCCCCTACAGCATAAACTAAAATTAATTGATATGGACCAAATACAAAAGTAATTCAGAACAGGTAATTATCTAAGTTTCTTTCTCTGGGCATTTAATATTTTGTGTGGCCTCCATCTGCTTGTACCACAGCCTGCATTTTTAAGGGGTATGATTTCAGCAAATCGCTAAAAAGCCTCAAGACTCTCACTCCAACATTTCCCTGAGCACTTCAACACAATCCTTTAAGATACTACCAATGTTTTTCACACACATTAAGGTCAGGGGGGCTATCTAGAAATTTATTTGACGAGAAGAAATCGATACCACTGTTTCGAAGCAGCTCCTGTGTGAAGAGTCTTGCTTGCAACCATGGTGCCTTATCATGCAAAAATGTGACTTCCTGAACAGATAACATTTTCAGGATCTTTCAGGAAAGGAAATACTCCATCAGTAAGCTCAGTTTCTCTGAAGTATTTGCCATTCCTTGACTGTCCTTTTTTCTTTTTGATGATCCACATTAAACCGTTTGGCTGTGAAACAGAAAAATTCCCAAACATTCAGGAAATGTCACAACTTGGCGATAGCACACGTCATAGCTGAAATCATCCAACTTTGCAGCCCAAATGATATTATTTTTATGAGTTGGCTTCCTGACTGTGTAAATGAAGAATTCATACTGATGCGGCAACATGGAGAAAGTCAGCTTCATCCCAACCTTTAAGAAATGAACCACAAAACCATGCAGGGTCTTCTCTCTGTTGCTAAGTGATGTTCAGCTTGCTGATAACATGAAATGGCCTGATACCAGATTTTTGCAAACTCTCGATATACAGCACTTTAACCCTTAGCGCTCGAAGCCCGGCTCCAGCCGGCTTTCCCAAATGGTAGGTTCAGACCGAAGCCCGGCTCTCAGGCACGCTTATTATAATTGCTTTAGGAGGCAAACGAATAATAATGCTACTTCTTGTAAGAATCCCAGACTAAACACTTGGTTTTATATCTTTCAAGAAATGTTATTTTCGCTGAACAGAAAACGTGTTTTAGTGTCAATTTTCTTCTTAGAAAAACTGGCTAAATGAACAGCAGATATCGCGGATGTTATTCGGCGCAAAAACGGGGGGTGGGGAAACCAGCCAAATTTGCTGTTTGTTTCGAGTTATTCAGGGTTGACAATCTCTCGGTCGCTATAAGCCGCTAATCCCATACCATACCCCTATAAACCCAGGTACCCAAACACTCAGATGATGTTGTTAACAACAACAACAACAACTCAGATGACCATACACAGGGCAGAATTCTTGTTTCGCTGAGTTGTAATTGATTAGTAACGAACGCATTGCTGAGTTAATCATGTCTCTCCGACACCGGAAAGTTTCTTGAAAACGAAGAGGAAATCTAAGAATACTTTTTTGTATTGCCTTCGGAAGATGATTCAAGTGAAAACGATGAACCGTCTGCCGCTCCTTCCACATCCGATGAAAACAATTCTTTTATCATCGTGAATGACGAAAATTGGGCCGATGTAAATAACTGGGAAGAGTTTGATGAAGAGAGGCATGAATTACCCAGATTTACTTTCAAAGGAAGAGCAAAATTCAACTGTCCTGATCAAACTATCCACACACTCAATTAGCATTTTTTCATGCTCTGTTTTACACGCGAACTTTTCCAAACAATTGCAGTTGAACGAATCGCTACACAGAGGAACTGATAAGTAAGAAAAGGCTCTGCAACAATACTCTATATGGCTAAACTGGCAAAAAAAAAAAAAGCGTGGAGGAAATGATGGCCTTTCATGGAACAATAATTAATTTGGCTTTACACAGAAATAAAAGATCAAGGGACTTCTTTTCCAAGCAATGGGTGGACGAAAGTTCATTTTTTCGGCAAATCTTTAGGAGAGATAGGTGGTTCCAGATATTCGGGTCTTCATGTGTCTCCTCAGCAGCCCCTGGCAGTGGCTTCATGGCATCTCGGAGGTCAAAGGTTAAAACAAGTTCATGACTATTTATCTAAACGGTTCTTACGTTATTATCATCCTGGATGCCATCTAAGCGCCGACGAGTCCACAGTGCCATTCAAGGGCAGGACCGCATTCTAGATGTACGACAGCAAAAAACCAACAAAATGGGGCATCAGAAAATATGATATTGCCGATGCGCTGACGGGATATATTCTAGGTTTGATTCCGTATTACGGCAAAGCTACTATCGAGTGCCTTGGTTATGCTGGTCATCTCTTCACCACTCGCATTGTATTGACACTAGTGGACATCGTTACGCGTGCCACAGGAGAAACTGGATACCATGTTATACGGATCGTCTTTATACAAACTTATCTTCTAGCTGCGGAACTTCTGAAGGAAAAATTCA
>NC_061100.1:60752039-60754539 GCF_015104395.2 Macrobrachium nipponense
CGCACGCTTCTCCACTCACACACTCACTTGTGCGATAACAGAAAATGGTTATTAGGCTCCTCATTCTGAAAAATCTAGAGGTTATCTGCTGTAACATTATCCGTCTCTCTTACATTTTCCGTTTTTCTGAACTCTGCTCAAAACTTTGAAAGATTAAGACACCTCTTGCGTCTTTCTCAAAACTAATTTCTCTTTCTGGGACACAGTTACCAAGGGCAAGGGCGGCGGCCAAGGTACGGGGTGTTCTTTATAATTCTGAAGCAAATTTACATTTATTGCCTTTGCTCTACTCTTACCCACATTAATTCTATAATATTACCCATCTCCTCTAACACTGAAAAAGGACCTTCGAACTTCATACGGTAAAAAGGGCCTTTCTCTCGAGAGTAGTACTAAAACTTTATCTCTTACACACAAACTTCTCTCTTTTGCTCTAAGATCTAGTTTTCCTTCAGTTCCCGTTGACTTCCGTTCGGACTTCCGTTCTTCTCCGACTAGTTGCCAACCAACTCTTAAATGCTTTTCATAATACTCAAGATTAGTTATGCAATCATCTCTACCCTTACTTCTAGGCAAAGGTCCGAACATATTTATCAATACATTCTCAAAAGACTCGCCTACTGAAGGAATATTACTCAAACTGAACTCTGGGAATTACTTGAATCGGTTTCCCGGCCCAATTTGACATTCATGATAGCTTTAAAGCATACCTCTTCACGTCCTTTTCTTTTCATCTTAGGCCAAAAGTACGCCCTACTAATACACTTGAAAGTTTTATTTACTCCCAAATGTCCTTGCTCATCATGTGCTAACTTTAAAACTAGCTCACGAAGCTTCCTAGGAACTACTAATTGTACTGTGACTTCCCCTTTACAACCTGACTTCGGTCGAACATAACGACACAAAACTTCGTCCTTTAAACAAAAAGTTTCCTTACACACATCATCGAGATCATCATCCAACTCACATTCAAAAATTCGGGTTAGAGTCTCATCCTCTCTCTGCAACTTGACTAGCTCATCCTTATCCAAAATGCTAGAGCCTAATTCATCACCGTAACTAGAACTAGATACTAGTACATTTACTACATTACTTTCGACAGCTACACCTTCCGTTTGGCTATCACTGTCAACGATAGAGTTAGGTCTCTCAGCCACACTCATGCCAAGATCAACCTCGCTACCTCTATCACACTTGTTCAAATCCACGAACTCACTCACGTTTGAATCCACAAACTCACACTCGTTTGAATCCACGAACTTGCTCTCGTTCGAATCCACGAACTTACTTTCGTTCAAATCCATGAACTTATTCAGGTTTCGAATCCACGAACTCACTCTCGTTCGAATCCATGAACTTACTCACGTTTGAATCCACGAACTCACTCTCGTTCGAATCCACGAACAAATTATGACCGTAGTCTATGTCTGTATCTAAACCCGACCTAGTTACTACCATTTCAGGCACTGGAATATTCCTCACAACAGGATTCACATTCTTGGATAAAGCTAAGTCATTACCGAACAATAATGTCAACGCCTTTGTTGGGCAAACTGTCAACACGGCAAGTTTCACTTCTCCTGACACTACTTCAACAAAGGACAAAGAACACAAGTGTTAGGAAATCCACCTAACATGACTTTCTCTTCCATATTGATTTCTGCCCTGTTCGGCACACACTCCCTCCTAATCAGTGAGACAGCAGCTCCTGTGTCTCGAAGCAAGACTACTTCTCTCGAATCTACTCCTCCAAGAGAGGAAACTATGCCTTCTGACAGAAATTCACCAAAAATTTTCCTAGTTTCTCTCATCACATCATTCCTACTTGACGAAAGGTTAACTAGAGATACTGGTTTCTTACCTTCCTTCCTTTCTACTGCAACAATTTCTCGCTAAATGCCCTTTCCCATTTACATCGGAAACAAGTTAATTCTGAGCCACTAGATGTCATTTTACTCTTACAAACCTTAGACGTATGACCAGGGTTTCCGCATGTATAACAGGAATAGTCACGTTTACTAGCATTGCTATACTAGGACTGAAACCTTTACTTCTTTGTACTCTACCAGACGAAGGATCATTTCGTTTCTTACCAACACTCAAATTATGAGTTAGAATATATTCGTCAGCTAGCCTAGATGCCCTCCTGCAAAAGCTACTTCTTGCCTATCCTCTTATAAATAAAGCTTAATCTCAAGGGATACGTTATCTTTGAAGTTTTCTAACAACACTAAGTTCTTGAAACTATCAAAATCCTCAACTTTAGCAGAAGTTAGCCAATCAAAAAACAGCCTCTCTAATTTCTTACCGTATTCTACATACATAGTATTTTCATCCTTTCTCAAATTTCCTAAATTTTTTACGGTATGTCTCTGGTACTAAAACTAATACACACTAAGAACAGTTTCTTTCACGATATCGTAATTATCACATTCCTCCTTAGACATGCAACTATTCACAGTAGGTGCCCTACACTCAAAATTGATTTCAAATATAAAGT
>NC_061100.1:60772039-60779203 GCF_015104395.2 Macrobrachium nipponense
TGCTGCACTCTTAAGTTATACTGTTGCAAGCACAAGACCACCTGCTCAGTCTTTGATTATGGTTTTCATTCGCTGGATAAATGATAGTGGATTGTGATCAGAGAACACTAAAATATCTTCATTCTTAGGTCTGTTCACATACACTTCGAACTTTTTCAATGCTGTGATTAAGGCTAAAGTTTCCTTCTCAATTGTCGATTATACTTTCTGATGTTTTTTCAGTTTGAGACAAGAAGCACACAGGATGGGTAGATATTATTTTCATTTTCTTGAAGTAGAATAGCTCCAATGCCACAGTCAGAAGCATCAACTTGTATCACAAATTTCTTGTGGAAGTCTGGGAGCTTGAAGTACTGGTCTTGAAGTTAAATAAAATTTTGTCTTTTACCTCTCAATAAGGATTCTTGCACTCTGGAGTCCAAACTAACTTAGCTTTGGGACTAGTTAAGTCTGTCAAGGGAGCTACTACTGCTAAGAAATTTGGGCAGAAACGGCGATAGAATCCAGCCATGATTGAAATTCTCTGTAGCTGTTTTCTGGTAGCAGGTATGGTAGCCTTACAGATATCTTCTACGTTAGCATTTACAGCAAAAAGGCCTCTCCCAACTTCAAACCCAAGATACTGCACAGTTGCTTTTCCAAACTCACTCTTCTCTAGCTTGACTGTTAGTCCTGCTTCTTGTAGCTTCTTGAAAACTTTCCTCAGAATCTTCAGATGTTCTTCCCATGTTGTTTAGTAAATCACTATGTCATCCAGGTATACACCTACTCGTTCTATTGATCCATCATTCATTGAGATGTTGCAGGTGCATTCATCAGACCAAACGGCAGAACAGTATACTGATACGTCCAAAAGGAGTAATAAAGCTGACAGCAATTTTGCATTCTTATCTAAGGGAATTTTGATAATATCCTTCAAACAAGTCTATCTTGGAAACAAACTTGGCTTGCCCAATATTATCAGTAACTGATCTATAAGAGGTAAGGATAATTGTCAGCCACACTGATGGAATTCAGTTTCCTCCTAAAAAATCAGTACACATTCTAAATGAACCATCTGGTTTCTTCATTAACACACATGGAGAACTGAAGTGACTTGAACTGGGTTCTGCTAATCCATGTTGCAGCAAATACGCAACTTCTTTCTTCAAAACATCTCAATGATACGGTGATAAGCAATAGGCTCTTTGCTTGAATGGTTTTTCGTCTTCTTGAATCTTGATCTCATGCTTGGTCAGATCAGTATGCCTAAGTACATCTGCAAAAATTTCTGGGAAACTTCTAATTACTTCACTTAAGTCTTCACCTTGTTTCAACACTCAGATGTTTCAGCTTATCCTCCAAATTTTCCAAATTGAAGAATTATTCATCTTGCTTTCAGCTCCCAATTCGTAGCCATCATTGTCTTCTGTAGATGAAGTTGTTTGTGTTATTGACACAGTTTCAGTTTTTTAGTTTCTGAGAAATAAGGTTTCAAGAGGTTCACATGTATCTTTCTATGTCTTCTTCTTTTTCTGGTGTTTCAATCACATAAGTTCTATCACTCACTTCTGAATTATCTTGTAAGGACCTTGAAATTTATTAGTGAGGGGTCAATCTCTTGACAGGTAAGAACACTAACACTTGTTGACCAACACTAAAACTTCTTAGCTTAGTCTTAGCTTCATATCTCCTTTTCATTTTCTCTTGACTTACTTTCAAATTTTCTAAAGAGAATTTTTTCTAATCTCTTTCAATCTTCTCGTTAAGTTCTTTACATACTCTCCTTGTATTTCCTCTTGAGTTTCTTCCCAATTTTCTGCGAGAATCTTCCACAGTCCTCTCACTTCTCTTCCAAAAATCATTTCATTAGGTGAACATCCCATACTTTCTTGATAAGCACTCCTAACTTCAAACAACATTAATGGTAACCAACATCCTATTCTTTTCCTGACTCAGAACAATACTTTGTCAGCATACTTTTCAATGTCTGGTGGAACCTTTCCAAGGTATCTTGAATCTCTGGATGATAAGCAGTGGATAATTGTTGTTTCACTCCTAACAAATTCATCGCATCCTGGAATAACTTTGAAGTAAAGTTTGTTCCTCTATCACCTTGTAATATTTCTGGTATACCAAACTTTGAGAAAAACTCCACAAGTTTTTCAGCAACTATCTTAGCAGATATGTTTTTCTAACAGTGATTGCCTCTGGATATCTTGTCACGGGACACATTAATGTTAACAACACTCATTTCCTTTCTTTGTCGTCGGCAGCAGTCCAACCACATCTATAATCACTTTGCTAAAGGGTTCTCCTCTAACTTCTATAGGTTTTAGGGGGGCTTTCTTGATGGTTTGTCATTCGGTTTTCCAGCTATCTGGCAGGTATGCCACTCACGACAGAAACCTGCTAACATCTTCGTGAAGTCCAGGCCAGAAAAAATATTTCATGAGCTTCTCCAGTCTTCCTGTACCCATATTCCCAGATATGTGCCTACTGCTTGCTTACTCATGAGCTACTGCTTGCTTCCTCATGCTACCACTTGCTCTCCCGTGGATATGGAATCAAAATTTGATGATATTTGCCCCATACAGTATCTCCTGGTATATCTGTCAGTCTATACTTCCTCATCAGCAAACCTTCCTTCAGATAATAACAGTTTGGAGTTTGTTGCATCTCTTCTCGATCAACAACTCTGAAGAACAAATCAGTTAACGATGCATCCTTCTTCTGCAAGCCTATTAGCTTCTCTCTCTTGTCACTTGACCAACTTCAAGGGTTGAATTCTCAATATCTGCTAACTCAGCTACTGTAGTCTCACTACTGTCTTCAGGAACACTTTGACTACTCAGAGTCTCTTCAGGAACAAACAGGTTCTTCTTCTTCGTCGTCGTCTTCCTCATGGGAAATCTCTTCTTGGTCAGCACTATGGGAACCATCACTTCCCTGGAACAATTCTTCTAACACAAAGATCCTTCACTTGATCCTTCTTGGGTGTGTAAATCCTCAGTTTCTTCACTTGCAGTCATAGTCCTCTTCATACTTCTGGTAGTTACACAACTAGGAAACAGGTGGGGGTTGGGTATTCTTCTCCAACTCTACTGTAGGACTAATCCTCAACGGTTTTGTCAGTCGCTACAGGACAAGGAATAATGGCACACCACCAACTTCATTCTCCAACAGAACATGTACACCTTCCACAGCCAGTGAGTCCTTTACAACAAAATCAACATTCCCTGTCACCAATTCACATGACAAGTGTAAGCAGCATATAGGAGTTACTTCCTCTCCTCCTATACCCTTCAAAATAACTGAATCTCCTGTGAGACTCTTCTCCAACTGAGGGTGAGAACCACGTACTACCCCACTATGGTTACTCCCTGTATCACGTAATATCTTGACTGGTACCTGCACACTTCCCCCTTGAGTTGACAGCATACCCTCATAGATATATGGCTTAAAAGCCTCCACACTGCTAAGCCACTCACTACTTGAGGTAACATTTCCAATGGTTGCTAAACAATCAGCTTGTTTAGTTTCAGTCTTATCTGGAGCTTGATTTCTTTCCCACACTGCTCTTCACAGTTTGTTTCACCTGGTCACCTTTCACAAGTTGACCAACTGGCATTGACAGCTGTTGATTCCGGTACACTCTTGACTGAAGTACTCTACTCTTCCACACTTGAAACAGACAACATTAGGGTTTTGTAACTGTCTTGAAAATTGGATGAGGATTTCACATTAGCTTGCTGAGGTGTATTACCTTGTGTACTCTTGGTAGCATCACTTGTAGGTTTTCCATTAAATTTGCTCCTGTTATTTAGATAAGACTTCAAACCTGGGCATTGATTCTGGTACTTGACATTGTAATAGCGTTTGCTACTAATTATATTGTAATCTTCACTCAGTGTGGCAGCTTTGTCAAGTTTCATAACCTCTCTCTCAAGTAGGCTCTTATATGTTCAGGAATTCCCTTAAGATACTGTTAAAGAACAAGTAATTCTTCTACTCATCAAGTTTTAACTTTAGCAGCTTCTAACCAATGTTTGAAATACCTTCTCACTTTGTAAGCGTAATCTAAGAAAGTTCCCTCCTTATCTTTTCTTAAACTTTTGAATCTTTCATTGTTTGTACTCTGGGGTCATCTGGTAAACTTGTAGCACACCGTGGTTTTAAGTACCTTGTAGTCTTTGCACTGATCAGTGTTATGGCCCGTGAGAGGTCCGCTCCAAGTTTGATATAATGATAAACAAAAAAGAATTCAACACCAACAGTTGAAACTGGGGATACGAATATAGAAAGGAAAACACTAACAGCAACAAGGTTTATTTACAAGCTTACTACCAAAGATAAATGCAGAATGGTGTCTCCTATTTACATAAAAAAGGCAAAATCTTACAATGTGTGAACTGGGGAAACGGTGGGGTAATGAAAGTACTTGCTGGCCAGTTTTGCGACTCGAAGCGATGGCTTCACAAAAGGAGAACTGCAATTGCAGATGTCTTCTTGACTACGTATTGCGGAAAATATGTCTATTTCTTGATACTCGAAGGGCAGGAACTTCTCAAAACATCTTGCAGAACGTTTCTCCTCTGAAGTCTTGCTCTACGTCGAAATGTCTCGGTCGTCCACTCCCGGACGACTTGACCAGAATCCGATCAAAACTCACGACCACCGTTTCTTCTCTGATCCTTCGTCTGTTTCTTCTTCTCTTATCACTCTCTGATGACCTCTGATCTCTGCTGCTGGGCTCTCACTGATAATCTGATCTGTGACTCTTACTGATGATCTCCTCCCTCTACTTCGTCAGTCGTATTTATACAAGGCATTCTGGGGGCGGGGCTTACCAAACATCACAGGCTCCTGAGACGATGGGAACAATTTAGAAGAATCTCGACGGAATATTGCATCATATTTTACTGCATTTCTCACGACACTTAGGCGTGTGTTGCGCTCCACAACACGCCCGACGATTCCAGAACAAACCGCGAGACATGCACCTCCAACACGGCGCGAAATCCTCTTATTGCAGAACTTCTCGAAGAAGATCGTTTTCCTTTCCTTTAACTCGTAATTCTTTGTTATGAAGCGATTACCATTATAATCAGCGTTTAAGGCTAGATAAGCAGTTTCTCCCTTTACAAATTAAGACACTTTGTAGCAAAAAACTGACCATTTATCTTATGGTCATCCCATACCTGAAGCCACCTTCTAAAAGTGATGCAAAAAACTCATCTGGAGCTTCTTCAGTAAACTTAGAGATTAACTTCTGTACTCTTACTATATCGAAATACAGGGTCTTGATTAACTTGGTTAGGGTTAGACGGTGTCACAGGTAATGTGGATCTAGCTCTTATCAATTCCATCTCCCTTTCAAACCTTGCAATTTCTCTTTCCTCTCCTGCTGCTTTTTCTTCTTCTCTTTCTATTCTTTCTTTTCTTTCTTCTTTCTCTTTTCTCCCTCCCCTGTCTTCTCTTTCTCTTCTTTCTCTTTTCTCTCTGTCTTCTCTTTCTCTTTCAGCTTGCATTTCAGCTTAATCCATTCTCTTCTGCTTAAATGCGTCTAAGCTCTAACTTTGCATCACTTTTCTCTTTCTTTTCTGCTTGCTTATTCATAAGATCAGCACGTGCTACATTCAACCACTCTTGAGCCAATTCTAACTCATCTTCATCAGTTATTTACCAGGAGTCTATCATGATTCCATAGCAATATATCTTATTGTGCCTTTACCATACTAACAGGACACATAACCACATGCCACTGCTAAAGCACTCCACTGTGCCTTAGTCAGAGTGGTTTCAGATAACACTTGGATGTCAGGGGCTACTACTTAAAAATTCCTACTAGAACTGAGCCATTTTCCTCTAAGTTACAACTTTACAATTCAACAGAATGAATGCAAAACAATAACTATATGGTCACTCTGCTAGCAAACTATATCCCTAACACCACCAGTATATACCTAGAGTGATAATGAAATCTGTTTTCCCTTGGCTGGGCACCATTTATACTTGTGATAAAGTGCCATGTATCTGGGTAACTACACTTACCATTTTATTAATTGTCACCTACAACAGCCAGACACCTGGAACCTTCATTCCAGGTACTAAACGACTGAATACTCTAAAGGCACAGGTGATCCCTTTAACAACTTACCAGTATTGCAGAAAATCATACTAAGTTCATCAAAAACAGGTGTGAGGTAATCCTGTAAGTAATTAAATTAATTAAAGGGCATCACTTCATCAACAACTTTAAAACTCTAAGTTGTTCACTGATTTCAGAAGTCTAAGTACATCCCTGGTTCTAAGTCACTTCAAGTAAATTGAAGGAAAAACAGCTCAATTACCACTCTATGTTTCTACCTAAGCAAATCATAATTATATGCATGTATCTGGTGAGAAATAAAATAATTATAAAAATTTTAAATGCAAAAATTTATTATCAAAACTCAAAATTTATAAGTGAAATTCACAATATCAGGAAAAATTATTGTTACTTGAAAACAAAGCAAATTTTAATTTTATTCTTGAATCAATTAAGTAAAACTTAAAATAAAATTATTTATCACAAAATTCAAGAAAATTAATTCATCAAAATTCAAAAGTGTTAGACAATACTTAAAATTTGAAATTAATTCACAAGTGCTAAAACAACAATGAAACTTGAAAAGAAATCTAAGTAAATGCAAATTAATTCACTAGTGTTAAATTCAATTAAATGTGGCAATGATTAAGTAATGAAAAATAACTAAGTTAAATTAAATTGTGAATGCAAATGAAAACACAGAAAAATGTGGACAATACCAAAATTACAAAAAGTACTAATCACACAGAATATAAAATAAAAAGACACACTTTATAAGAAAAGGGATAAATGCACATCAAATGAAACAAACACAAAACAAAAATTTGCAATGTGTAAAAATGTAAACTGTTCATTGAAGGACTAAAAATATTATGTTTTAAATTTTCACCAAACCACTGTAACTATTAGTTATTAGTTGCAACTAATAAAAAATATAACACTTTACCTTTACTAATTTTCTTTCTGCTGCAGCTTGTTCAAAAAACAAAAAAATTCACCGCAATTCACAATATTTCTCAAATGAAAATAAAAGGCGCCGTTAAAATGTTTGTTCAAATTCCACAAAAAGCACTAAATATACTAAATAACTCTAA
>NC_061100.1:60779703-60819703 GCF_015104395.2 Macrobrachium nipponense
CGAGAACAAAGTATATGACAGGAAGATCAAGTTTAGTGGCACAGGAAATCAAGAGATACAACTTGGAGTGAAACTAGGTGGCTTGGATGTGGAAAAGTAAGAATATAAGGTGTGTTGTTCATCTATTCTGGTAAAGACCAGGGAGAACATGAGAGAGGTGTAGCAATAGCTTTGAGTAAGAAAGCTGAAAAAAATGTTAGAGCATTAGGAATGTAATGAGGAGAGAATAGTCACTTGCAGGTTGCGAGGTGAATATACAAACATCACGGTTATACAGGTGTATGCCCCTACTGAAGAGAGTGGCGAAGAAGAGAAGGATGAATTTATGAAAAGCTAACTGGAGTTATACAGAGGGTTAGAAGACATGATATTTTATTGTTGATGGGGGATTTTAACACTAAAGTACGAAGAGAGTATGAAGGCTTTCGGGGAACAATTGGAAAATTTGGAATTGGAGTTAGAAATGATGATGGGAGAAGACTCTTAGAGCTATGTGGTGCATCTGGGTTATCTATAGCAAACACATATTTCAACCATAAATTAAAGCACAAAAGTACATGGGTGTCGCCAAATGGATTGGTACAAAATTTGATAGATTATGTTATTGTAAAACAGAAATAGAAGAAGTCTATATTAGACACCTGAACTTTTAGGGACTGCCGAGTTCTTTCTGACCACAAACTTTTAATCTCCAAGATTAGAATAAAGTTAAAGGCCAATCAAGAAAAAAGGAGAAGTATAAAGTTTAATGTAGATAAGTTGAGAAATGAAATAGTTAAACAACAGTATGAGGTGAAGGTAGGAGGCAAGTTTGCGGCATTAATTGTTATGGAAAATATGAATATGGATTCAGAGGAATCCTAGGCAATATTAATTTCAGATACTAAGGACGTAGCAACAGAGGTGTTAGGTTATAGGAGAAGTAACAGCAAACCTTGGTTCAGTGATGAAGCAAAAGCTTTAAGTGAAGAGCAACAAAGGTTGAGAGTTCAAATGGACAATGAACAGGACCTAGAGAAGAAACAAAAACTAAAAAGACGAAGAAATAGAAAGCTGAGAGAACTAAGTGATAGGATGAAGCATGATCAAAACATGTTTTGGAAAGAAAGAGCTACCGAAGTTGAAGTAGCTACGGAAACATGTGAGAGCAGGGCTATGTTTGCAGCTGTGAGATTCTTGAGAAGCGCAAGCCAGAAAAAGTTTGGAGGGAGTGATGGCATGTTGGATAAATGTGGGAACTTGGTCACAGATGAAATGGAGAAAAGGAATCTGTTTGCAAGGTATTTTGAAAGACTCATAAATGTTGGGACCACTGGTAGGGACGAGTCCATTGCAGATTTAAACGAGCCACTGGAGGTACAAGAACAAGATATTAGTGCAGAAGAGGTGAAAAATGACATAAAATCTGTAAAAAAATGGAAAAACTGCTGGTGTGTGCAGGATAACTGCAAAGATGCTAAAAGCAGGAGGACGAAGGATGATAGAGGCCTTAAGAGTTGTTTTTAGCATAGTTTGGAGAACAGAGGTGGTAGCAAGTGATTGGAAAAAGGTAATTATGATACCAATATATAAAAATAAGGGAAGCAAAAGGGAGTGTGGTAACTATCGGGGCATAAGTTTATTGTCAGTCCCAGGAAAGATATTCATAAGAGTAATACTTAACAGAATAAGACCTATAGTAGAAGAGAAACTTAGAGAACAGCAGTGTGGTTTTAGAAGTGGAAGGTCAACAGTGGATCAAATTTTCACCTTAAGACAAATAATTGAGAAGAGATGGGATTATGCAAAACCAATATCCTGTGCTTTTATAGACTTGGAGAAAGCATATGATTCAGTATGGATCGATGGAATGTGGAGAGTGGCAGAACACTATGGTATACCACTGAAAGTGATAAGGATACTAGAGAACTGGTACCAAGGTGTGTGCAGCTGTGTATAACTGGATGGACAGCAAAGTGACTGTTTTCCAGTTGGAAGTGGGCTAAGACAGGGATGTGCTATGTCCCCCACCTTGTTTAATGTCTATATTGACCACATAATGAGAAGAGTGATGGAGAATGAAAACAGAGGGGCTAGTATTGGTGGAGAAGGTTTTATGGATTTGGACTTTGCTGATGATGTTGCATTGGTTGCTGATACGTGGCTGGTACTGGTAGGTTTGGTAATGAGGATGGAGACAGAGACACAGAATTTTGGCTTGAACATCAGCACAAATAAGAGCGAGATCATGGTTGTGAGAAGGGGTGACGAATGGGTGCACATGGAGGATATAACAATCAGAGGACAGGAACTCAAGCAAGTTGAGAAGTTTGTATACTTAGGAAGTGTGGTAACAGCAGACGGGAGGCAAATTGAAGATATACAAAGGAGAAAACTAGGAGCAGCAAGAGCTTTTGAGGTTCTGAGAAAAAATGTGTGGCCAAAGCATGAAATCAGCTTGAAAACTAAGATGAGAATATTTAATGCAGTAGTACTACCAGTCCTGATGTATGGTTCGTCCACCTGGGCACTGCCCAGAACAGGGGAGGGAAGGTTGGATGCTTTCAAGATGAATCTGGTGAGGAGGTTACTTGGCATTAAATGGGATGATTATGTTAGGAATGAAGACATCAGGATGAGATTGAGGCAAAGGCCAATCAGTATCAGGCTGAAGTGGGGAAGGCTGCAATAGCTTGGACATGTTGAGAGGATGGATGGGAATAGAGACCCCAGGAGAGCACTGAGAGCAGTACAAATAGGAAAAAGACCGCTGGGTAGACCAAGAACAGGGTGGATAGACATAATTGTCAGAGATCTTGAGGATGAAATCCAGAACCTAGGGGAAGCGAGGGAAATGGCTCGGGATAGAGACAGATGGAGAGGAACTGTATCAGCCTTATGCCACTGGCCAGTGGTGGGAAGATAAAGTAAAATAAGTATATCTATATATATATCTATATATATATATATATATATATATATATATATATATATATATATAAATATACAGGCAGTCCCCAGTTTATAATGGGGGTTCCATTCTTGAGACACGTTGTAACCCGTCGTAAGCCAGAACATCATCAAAAATCCTAAGAAAACCTTACTTTTAATGCTTTGGGTGCTTTCAAAACTATATAAACTATATTCTTATTGCATTTTTCATAAAAAAAACCTTCAAATATTGATTATTTTGCATTTCTGGTGTCATATTTTTTCTACCAGATCAGCGTTGTAGGCATCGTAACCGTGGAACATGCGTCGTAACCCTGGGAATAATTTCTGATGAATATAATTGAAAAGCACCTTAACCTCAGAACGTCATTAGCCGAACTCGTCGTAACCCAGGGACTGCCTATATATATATATATGTACAAATATATATATATATATATATATATATATATATATATATATATAATATATATAATATATATATATATTATATATATATATATATAAATATATATATATATATATAATATATATATATATATATATATATATATATATATATGTATGTATGTATGGATTTTGAACTTCTAAACATTGACAAACACTTTACAAGTGACTTTCATATAATCATTTAATTCCATGCTAAACTTATTGCAGTAGAAATGGTGAGAAATTCCTGGAAGCATGGAAGTACACGATCTACTGTATATTCAGCTTAAATGTAGGGTTATACGGATCGAACTGTCGTCATTTATTGTTTACATAAATCAGGCAACGGACAGAGAAAGGGTTTTATCAATAGTGAGCATATTCACCTATAGACATAAAACAAGTTGTTTATAAAATGCGGTGATCTTATAAGCCTATATTTGCTCTCTATGAACGGCCACCTGGATACGCTTATCCAAATAGGGAATAAACAATAAGTAATTGTCATTTAGTTTTGCTGTGTTTTAATTTATACTCGCTGAAATAATGCAAAAGAAAAAGCATTCATTCACATGACAATAAACTTTACAGATACTTTCAGTACATATGGCTTTATTCCATACTTACTTACAAGGTTGCATCCACAAAAATAAATGTTTTCTATTTTATTGTTGTTATTTGTTTTGGAACCAAGCGAGGAATCATCTTTTATCTGTAGTAGTTTTCATCTATGTCATTGTAATATTTTTTGCCGTTCATGAATATTATCTATCTACGATGTAATCCTGATTTTATTCAACTATTTGTATTTATTGGTTTTACACACCAGAACACTAGCAGAAAAATATATATGCAAAACATTTACTTAATTTAGTTTGTTCTAATAAATTTTACTACAAAACTGAACTGCCATACAAATAATGGACTTTTCTCTGTTTTTTTTTTACCTGTGACTTTATTTCCTCTATTCGTAATACTGAACTGAACTACACAAAAATGCATGAGTTCCTGTTCGCCACCTCTTGTTTATTGCCGTATCTGTAATATACAGTAAGAGCCACAGATCAGATTATCAGTGAGAGATCAGCAGCAGCAGAGATCATCCGAGAGAGATAAGAGAAAAAGGGACCGACGAAGGATCAGAAGAAAAGTTGCTCGAGAGTTGGTTGGATTTTGGTCAAGCCATCTTCAGGAGTGGACGACCGAGTTATTTCGACGTTGGGGAAGACTTCAGAGAAGAGACGTTCTGCTAGAGGTTTTGGGAAGTTCCTGCCCCTCAAGTATCAAGAGTAGACATTATTTTCTGCAATACGGAGTCAAGAAGACGTCGGCAAGCGCAGTTCTTTTGTGAAGCCATCGCTTCGAGTCGCTAAACTAAGCAGCAAGTATTTGAATTACCTCACTGTTCCCCCAGTTCATGCAGTGTAAGATTTTGCCTTTTTATGTAAATAGGAGATACCATTCTGCACTTACCTTTGTTAGTAAGCTTGTAAATAAACCTTTGTTGTGTTAGTGTTTCTTTCTATATTCGTATCCCCAGTTTCAACTGTTGGTGTTGAAATATTTTTTTTTTATTTATTTCATATCGAACCTGAAGCGGACCTCTCTAACAGAGTCCGTAACACCATGTCTTCAATGTTTGCGATCATTTGCATTAATGCATTTTCTTGTTCAAACGCTATTTTAACGGTTTGTGCGGGTCTGTCCAATATATTCTAATTCAGCTAATGGTTCTGAATGCGTTGGTGCGGGGTTGCGGGATAACGCATCAGCTATGATAATTGCTTTCCCAGGTAAATATTCTATCTTCGCGCCAAAGTCCTGCATGATCATATGCTATCGCTTTCTTTTAGGGCTGTGATTAAAGCCTTTGAAGCTTTGAAGAAGTCGGTGAGGGGCTTATGGTCAGTAAGGACCTTAACAGGATAGCCATAGATCATGAACTTGAAATGCGCTAACGAATTAACGATAGCTAGCCCTTCCTTGTCTATTACTGCGTATTTACTTTCAGAGGGCTGTTTATCATATTGCTGAAGTAGTACCCCCTCCTACCCCTTGATCTGAGGCGTCAGTTGCGATAAAGAATTCCTTACTGAAATCGGGAAATTTTATGATAGGCAAGCTGCACAATTTCTCTTTCAAAGTACCGAACGCCTCCTGGTGCTATTCAGACTATATAAAATCGGCACCTTTCTTCGTAAGATCCGTTAAAGGAGCTGCAATTAGTGAGTAGTTGAGTACGAAGCGCCTGTAATATCCCGAACACCCCAAAAACTGTTGTAAGCCTTTAACGTTAGTAGGTACCGGAAAGTTACGGATAGTCGACGCCTTATCATGAACTACTTTAAGACCTTGACGAGATACCATAAAGCCTTAATAGACTAGTTCCGGTTTGAAGAACTCGCACTTTGAATTTTTTACTCTTTAATTATGTTGTCTTAAACGCTGGAGAACCAGTTCAAGTTTATGCAAGTGCTCCACTAAGGTAATAGAAAAAATTGCAAGATCGTCCATATAGGCATGGAAAGTTACGCCTAGCAAGTCACCAAATACTATATTAATAATTCAAGTGAAGGTTATCGGGGGCGCAACGTAAGCCAAAAGGCATAAGCAAAAATTTATCATGTCCCCTGGATGTGCTAAAAGCAGTGTAAGGTGTTCTTTCTTTACCTAAGGGTATCTGGTGTAAGCCTTTTAAGTAGGTCTAGGGTAGTGAAAAATTTATTCTGACCTAACAGGGATATGATGTCGGTACATGGCACCGGAAAATGATCGGAATCGTTTCCTCGTTTAAGCGACGGAAGTCACGCAAATTCGCCAAGTCCGATCTTTCTTTGGCACAACAATTAAAGGGAAATTGTAGGGACTATTGAATTTTATAATAACCCCTTCTTCTGGCATTTTATGTACTTCTTCATTAATTTCGTTCTGAAATTTCATAGGGAGACGGTACGAGGGTACGTAGATAACTTTATTCTTATCCTTTAACCGTATATGGTGTTCAATTACATCTGTTTTTCCTAGAGATCCCTCACTAGTGGAAAAGACATCATGATATTTGGACAAGAGTTCGAAAAATTTCTGTCTGATCCCCTTATCTTGGATATCTGCAATGATTTTGTTTCTGATTCATTGTAAGAGGGACTCGTCAACAGTGGGTTGAGCGGGGTTAATTTCAGCGACGGTAAGAATGCGGTATTTATACGCTTCGATATCTAGGATATGTTGATTTTGTTTGATTAGTAAATCGGTATTCAAGTGGTTACAGACTTCAATGTTGACCTGATGCTGAGAGTCAACAATGTACAACGCTTGTGTTACGGAAAGTCCGTTAATTTTCCAACGGCACCACGCTAATAATCCTATAGCCAAAGGATAAATTATTATTATCATCGTCATGTCTGGAAAGAGCATACGTATAAACACAGGCCAGTGGTTAAAGGGAACAGCAGTGTGTATGTTAATATGCTTATGTGAGTTAAAATATATAGAATAAGATACAGAACCTAAAAGAAAAAAAAGTAGCCATTCTGCTCTCGAAAGATAGTGCGCCTGGGAGTGTAGTTGCCATGTTGCGTGTTTTACTTTTTGTCGACAGTAGAGTAATTGTCTGCTGACTGTACTTTTAGCTGATAGCTGGGGCACCAAAGATGTTTCCCATAGAAAACGGTTATTGGCTTAAAGTTCATCAATAATATTAAGTGTCACAGAATTTCCCCCTCTCAGAACGTCTGAAAATAACTGTCACTGTGTGCCTTCACATAGCTTGTGATCACCACCATAGTTCTTGTTTGATGATCCCATAGATTACTACTTAGTGGTTATATTCCATTCCTTTGCTCTAACGGACGTATGAACTTACGCATGCTAATAGACGTATGAATGCACGCACGCTAGTCTGTTGATGATTCCGATGCGCATGCGTTTTCCTGTCTCATATACGTGCCCTATTTGGTGTACAAGCTGATGTACGCACGCAACCGCATTTTTCTGACGTCAGGATTATATGACTTTGACTAATCCAGGTCATTTGTGCGCTCCGTGATCTTGCCAGTGCGATCGATAATATTATGATGCGTAAGCTTGTCTCGTCTCGTTCCAATGTTTTTAAGCTTGTTCCATAAAATTCGAGGCTGTGTTGTTGTGCATTCCAAGCTTGTTCACGTCACCCCTTGCCGGCCAACTTTTCACTATTACGTATATCCAGTGCCTATTACATTAATATATATATATAATATATATATATATATATATATATATATATATATATATATATATATGTAATAAATACATTATTTCAGATTACAGTATCTGTAAATAAAAACCCATGACCTGAGGTCATGGCATTAGGAGGGTCCTACGTGACCAAAGCAGATCTAGATTACGCTATGCGCTGTCTGCAGTAGCCTGGTCTAGCTCTGTGCGTTGTCAACATTTTATATTAATGATAACTTTGCACAACAACCAACTTCCATGGGAAGCGGTTGACCTGTTAACCTACGCCGGAAACTTGTAACTTCCGAGCCGGTGGACTACGTATGTTTTTATATGAATCGCTGAGATAGCTAATGTTCCGCTATCGACGTGATGCTTTAGAATGGCAGTTCCGTGCCAACCTTCAAACATATCGGTCTCCCGACCGAGCTGCATCTCCTAGTATGGAGTTACAGAAAAGGTGTATAAATCTGTTCAATTATCTGTTTGAATCCTCTCCTTTAGTTAAGAAGAACCACTCTACTAAGATATCCCAAAGGAGATGGGAGGAACCAGAAATACTTACGAATGACAGTCGTAAGGAGAAAACAAAAAAAAAGAAAAAAAACTTTCGCAAAGCGAAGGGACTTAGACTGGTGGCAGCGAATGACGAAGAATAAAATTAACAAGACCCATATCAGCCGACCGAAGGTCTACAAGAACCAACTTCCACCTTCAACATCAAAACTAAACAGAGGAAACGGGATCTTCAATCAACGCAACATTTTATGAAGACGCAGATATGTCCTTCATCGAGAAGAATACAAGCATCAACACCGACGTTTGAGTGACTGTTGTCACTTATCTTCGAGAATCTACACCGGACGAGAGCAGCATCGAACATCAACAGAAAGAAGAAACAAACAAAGGAAACATCACGCGATCACGAGCAAGGACACAGAGAGTAGAGCAAGAGGAAGTAATGCAAGGACGGAGGCTGTGACGTCATCAATCTAGGACTTCTTCATGCATCATGCACCGAGAGAAGACCGTGACGTCATCACGACTTCCGACGCGAGACTTAGACAGGAACTGAGACGTCATCCCATGTCAACAATCCTTCACCATATAATCTGGAGCTAAGTACCATTTTATCTATTCAGGTTCTTTCCTCAGTGAAGTGTTGTTCATCAGGAGTCGATCGTCCAGTATTCTGGGGGTGAGTTGTTCGCCATCTTAATCTTCCTTCATTACAGAATCAATCTTCAACTACGAGTTCTCGCCCGCAGATTATTTTTTTTTCTCTTCTCGTTGTTGCTAATCGTTTCTTGCAGGAATTCTCCGTATAATATTTTATCAAATTATCTGTATTTTTGTATCTTTTGGGGGATTTTCCTATTATTATAACACATTTATACAGTACATTGCATATGCGTTTACGTAGTGGTCGAGTGTACTCTTATAGATATTTTGATAGGATCGCAAGGAATAGAAGTGATAAGAAAAAAGTGAAAGTGGAAATGGCAACTCCTCCGACTGGCAACCCCAATGTGGTGACTATCGTGAGCGCGAGGTCAGCAATTGTCCCTTTTCAAGGTCGGGTCAATGGGTTCCTGCCTCAAAATGTTGAGGCATGGATCTCATCTGTAGACGCTCATTTAAATGCAAAAAAGCATCACAGACCCAGCAGTACAATTACAGGAGGCCAAAAGCTTCATAGACTTTGCTAAAGGAGACGCAAGTGCTTATCTAAGGGGGGTTTCTTTCCAAGAGGCGCTTACATGGGACGAGTTCAAAATCAGATTACGTGCCGTGTACAGGGGTGAAGAGGCTTTAGATGTAGTATTGGCATTGAGAAATATCCTTAACCAAGCCTCCATGACTCAGCTTAATGTTGTCGAGCGGGCGGCGCTAATTGCCGACCGGCTAAATGAATATCAAGTTAGTTTAAGTAACTCCGGGTGGGTTACGAGTGCCAAAATCAACGTGAAAGATTTTATCCGTTTGATCTACCTTACGAGTATCACTGCAATGTTGCCTGAAGCGTTAGTGCGGTGTTTTGACAAAAAATTGCAGCCCAACAGTACGGAATTAGATGTGTATAAACAAATCAAAAAACACATGTCTAAATGTACCGACCTAGATCCTTCGCTCATTCAAGTTTTTGCAAAAAATGAGAACAAGCCACAACAAGTAAACGTGGTACATAATAATAATCAAGTTGCAGGGATGGTTTGTTATAACTGTAAACGACCAGGTCACATGATTTCAGACTGTCGGACGCGTTTTTGTTCAATACATAATAGTTCCACTCATTCATATAACCGTTGCTACTTGAGGAATCAGCAGCAGAATGCTACAAACACGCAACCAGTGGCCAGTGCAAATAAAAAGAAGGGTCCTCAGTACTATAAGAAGAAACAACCAAACGGAAATTCTGCACAACAGCAGAAACAAACACATCGTGCTTCAGGTACCTCTGTTCCTGGGCCGTCTAGCCAGAACTCGCAAGGGCAAGCGAATTTTCAAGGTGTGATAAACAAAACAAATACCACGTAGTTCACTCCAAGGGGGAGAGGGCGATGTTGGGTCATCAATATCAACATCTTTTGTATCAAATAATCAGTTTAATCATTTATCAGATCATTGTGAGGCAATTGATTTTCCTATGAAACACACGGCCGAATCCAAAAAATCTGTGCAGGTTCCCGTAGATTTGCAACAAATTCATGCAATTATTAGTCAAAACGAGTTGCGACCAACCTTACATGCAGTAAATTTGTACCATAAGTCATTCACTTTGTTCTTTGATTCTGGTAGTCCACGTAATATCATGGGATTTAAGGACTCATCATTTACTCTTTTCAAATTTCCCTATAGAGAAGTCCGGAATAAGGCTCTCAGGCATAGGGAATAATGAATTAAATGTTGTAGGAGTAACTCATGTACAGTACAAGGTCGGTAAGCGCACGTTTGCTGATACCTTTATCGTTGTACAAAACATTAATATGTATCCCGCAGTAATTATCGGATACCCGTCTATGGGCACTCAAAATATTATCTTAGCACCTGCAAAACACGGCGTGTATATCAAAGGGAAATTCTATAAGTCTTCTAATACCCTAAAATCAGTTTTAGATAATAAAGAGACAGACAGAGTTGTCACTTACATTACAGAACCAATCACCTGTCTCATGAACCAAGAAATAATACAGGCAACCCAACAGAACTCTCGCTCACCCGTAATATCAGCTTGCACGCAAACTCTCGAGCCTAACGTAACTTCGAACATATTAGTGCGTGTAAAGAGAACCTTGCCAGGATCTGAAACGTTAATCCTTTCCGAAACTCTGAAAAAACACACAGATTATCCGTCACACAAGCCATTTATACAGTCGGCTCACACAACAATGTCACATCGAAGTCTGTAATCATTTGAATACCACTTTAGTAATCCACAAAAATCAACATATCTTGGATGCAGAAGTTTATAAACATCGCATTCTTACCGTAGCTGAGATAAATCACGCTCAATCAGTTGCGGATGAATCCCTTTTGCAATCTATAAAGAACAAAATCAATAAGGACATTCAAGAAGAAGAAATTCAGCAGAAATTTTTTTGAATCTTTTAACTAAATATCATGATGTTTTTCCACTACGGATGGAACCTTAGGAAAAACGGATGTCATCGAGCATCAAATAAGGCTCAAGGACAAACAGAAAGTAATCTATGTACCTTCGTACCGACTTCCTATGAAATTTCAGAATGAGATAACAGAGGAAGTAGGTAAAATGCTAAAAGAAGGAGTCATTAGGAAATCAAACAGCCCTTATAATTTTCCGTTAATAGTAGTACCGAAAAAAGATCGAACTTGGCAGATATGCGTCGATTTTCGTCGTTTAAATGAAGAAACAATCCCTGACAGATTCCCAGTACCATGTACCGATGATATCTTATCTCTACTAGGTCAGAACAAATATTTCACCAGCTTAGACCTACTAAAGGGATTTCATCAGATTCCGTTGGAACAAGAGAGTATCCCATACACTGCCTTCAGCACAGCCAGGGGACATTATGAATTTTTGCGTATGCCTTTGGTTTACGTTGTGCTCCTATAACTTTACTCGTATGATAACATTGTGTTTGGAGACTTGTTAGGAGATATCCTACATGCCTACATGGACGACCTAGTAATCTTTTCCAACACATTAGAAGAACATTTACGTAAATTAGAGTTAGTGCTACAAAGACTAAGGCAGCATAATTTAAGGGTAAAGATAAGTAAGTGTGAATTTTTTAAAACAGAACTAGTCTATTTAGGTTTCACGGTTTCTAGTGAAGGTCTTAAAGTCGTCCATGATAAGGTGTCGGCTATCCGTAACTTTCCGATACCTACTAACGTCAAGGGAATACAGCAATTTTTAGGCTGTAGCGGCTATTATCGCCGCTTTATACGCAACTACTCAATCATAGCCGCTCCCCTAACCGATCTTATAAAAAAGGGCGTAGATTTCATATGGTCTGAAATTCATCAACAGGCGTTCGATAAATTGAAAGATGAACTGTGTAGTTCTCCTATCTTGAAATTTCCTGACTTCGGTAAGGAATTTTTCATAGCAACAGACGCCTCAGACCTAGGAGTAGGTGGGGTATTGCTTGCTTCAACAATATGATAAACAGTTTTTCCCTATAGCTTTTTATTCACGTAAACTGAGACCTTCCGAAAGTAAATATGCAGTAATAGACAAGGAAGGGCTCGCTATTGTTAATTCACTCGTGCATTTTAAATTCTAATATAATATCGGTTATCCCGTCAAGGTTCTCACTGATCATAAGCCCCTAACCGACTTCTTTAAAGGCTTTAGTCACAGCCCTAAGCGAACTCGGTGGCACATGATCATCCAGGACTTTGGCGCGAGAATCGGGTATTTAACCTGGGAAAGCAAATATCATTGCTGACGCATTATCACGCAACCCCTCTTCATCTTGTACCGAGCCATTAGCTGAATTAATAGATATCTCAACCTCCACGCCCATTGTTAAAACTATATCTGAACAGGAAGATCTGGGCTGGAGTGCTGAACTATTACAGACAGAACAAAGAAAAGATCCGCAAATAGAAAAAATCATCATTGCGTTAAACGGAAATCCGAGGAAAAGGAATACCTAAAGTATAAGCAGCAGAATTATATCATAAAGGATAATATCCTGTGTAGATCCGTGACGAGGAAAACCCGCAACACACCACAGTTGAATAACAACCAGGTGGTGGTACCTATCTCACTCATACCCACTGTCTTAAAATGGTTGCATGAAAATCCACTGCATGGACACCCGGGTTATTCCTTAATGTCACAGAAAGCCAAATCCTTATTTTATTGGCATACGATGCTTACAGATATAAAAAAGCACATAGCAAATTGTCGCACTTGTCAAGAATACAAAGGGCACACGAAGACACCTGTCAGCCTAGGGGCTTACCCCGTGCTAAATCAACCCTTTGAAAGAGTACATTTAGATTTATTAACAGGATTTTACGAGTTAGACAGAGGAAATAAGCACCTCCTAGTAATTATAGATGCTTTGACTCGATATACAGAACTTATAGCGCTTACAACAAAACCCGTCTTGGTTCGAGCTGCCGCTAGGAAGTTTTACGAGTGCTACATTTGTAAACATGGAATTCCACACATCATTATATCAGACTCGGGCGGGGAGTTCAATAATCATTTCCTCAACTCCTTGTGCGAATTCCTTTGTATAAAGAAAATCAATACCATGATCTATCACCCAGAGTCTAATGGGCTAGTGGAAAGGGCAAATCGTAAGGTTTTAAACATTTTAAGGGTCACCTTAGGGGGGGCAGACCCCAACTGGGACATTGCCATACCTGCGGTACTAAGCACACTTAATCACTCGTATCATGTGTCTATTAAAATGACACCGCACGAGGCACTGTACGGTATCCCGGCTAGAACGCCTTTCCACATCCTAACGCCTACAATAATTTATCAAATCCTCTAAAGGATGTTATGGATGCAAGCATAAGTCGATATAATATACTTCGTAAGAATCTAGAAGAAGCACAAATAATAATGAAAAAAAATCATAATAAAATAGCTAAGCCAACTAGAACATATGCCGTGGGCGATCAGGTATACATACAAGTATACGTACGTAAAGGTTTAAATTATAAACTGACACCTAAGTTTGAAGGCCCGTTTAACATTTTAGAAAATTTAACGGCCAATAGATTTAGGGTTCAAAATGTATCCAAACCCACTGATGTGAGAATAGTTCCATTGGCACATATCAGAATCTAAAGAAAGGTAGATGGAGTGAGGGAAAAAATGGTTGTATTTATGAAACTTGTATAATAATTTATATATATATCTATTAATCATATTTGTATGTAAACCTATTCTTTTACGCGAGTTATTACATATGTTTTACTCATTGCAGGTTTCAAAAATGAATCTGTTATTGTTAGGAGTGATATTGTGTATTCAGACATCTTTGTTGTATGGAAAGAGCGCTAGGACGAAAGAAATAGAATTTAATCATGGCTCGATTATTGAGAGAATAGATGATGTATTCATCGTGTCAAGTAATATTGTCATAGAAGTAGATATGCACGCAATATTTTTGCCTGAAGATGACGTCCTTAACTTAAAGAATGACCTGATGAGGTTTGCTATTTCGCTTAAGGAAATGCACGAACGTAATTTTCATGCTAACTCAGAGATTTCGCTAGCTCAAACACTAAGCGTCGCGGAAATGTTGTCTTATGACATACAAAATAAAACCGCTGAGGCAGAGGAACTTGCTCGTGACCTGCTGATGTGGTCTGTGCGGTACAATACTCTCGAACGCCGCAACCCGCTTATTCTGGCTGGACTAAACATCTTAGGATCAGTTGCAAATCTAGGCTTAGGAATTTCAAATCGCCTTAAGATAAATAATCAAAATAAAATAATTGAGTTTTTGCAACACAAAACCGAATTAGCCTTGTCCGAACTTCGCAGCCAGTTATCTTCAATCAATCAAATAATGAGTATCGTAAACGAACATTCAAATAATATCGATCAGGCCATGGAAGTTCAACATTTGCTGGCTACATTAGCTTACTATAGTTCGAAAATAGATCATATCCGTGTGAAAATATCACATTTTTTTGAGAAGTCAAAAGATTACGTAGAAGCGATTACGTTAGCGACAAAGGGTGTGTTATCTCCTCACCTCATGCCTATTAAAGATCTGACGTTAAATTTGGAAAACGGACGGGAGAAACTAGGTTATATTCCTTTATTAGACGCCCATAAAGTAGAGTTCTATTATAGCCTAATATCAGTCAGCGTTGAAAATTATAGAATTATGATCACAATACCTTTTGATTCTTCCGATGCTTGGCAATCATACAAAATAGCACCGTTTCCTACTTTCATGACGAATAACTCAAGTCCAGTAATATCCAATTTGACGGGGCATGTACTGATTTCTTCTGATAGGAAATCATTTACAGTCATTAAAGACTTAGATAAACTCACTCACTGTTCAGAAGCCATGAATAATAAAATTTGTACAGCTGACTCTTTTGAATTCTATCCTATATCAACGGATTCATGTGAGTTAGGCATAGTGCTAAACGGCTCTCTCTCTCTCATACAAGCGAAGGTTGTCTGGGAAACTTTATCCCTTTTACGGTAATAAATTCAATTACAGGATGAATAATGGTTCCTGGATCCGTTACGATAAAGCCGGATTCAACGTAGTATGCCGGATGGGACCACCGCCCATGCCCCTATCTTTGTAGCAGCTGATGGTTGTACGGGACATCTACAAACTACACCGTCAGAGGGGTCAACACGATAATACGTGAGAAGGCGTATTTTGCGAACTACACTTGGGCATCTACAATCATCCCATCACTACCTCTCCCATACAACGCGCGGGTGGCTCATCGTTTTGACGCAACTGTGGCTGAGATGAACCACGCGTCACCGACTTATGCAGGTGGAGGAAAATCTTCGCTACTACATTCTGCTGGCCGTGTTCAGTGTGACGGCCATATTGGTTATCGCCGTCAACATCTTTGCTTGGCGTAGGCTGAGGCGTAAACAGAAGGATCTCCAAGGAAACGTATTGGCCCGTCTAGATGACGTACCCGTTAAACTCAAGTCGTTTGAGTTTAGCCGCCTGAAACTGGCCACTTCAGTTTGTGCCTAGGGAATTGTCTGGAATTGTGTTGTGTGGGAAAAGCGGTCCGTATGCTGGCAAAAATGTAGGACAAGAAAGACTCACGCCTTTGCATTTGAACAGTTAAAGTATCTCCCGGGCACCTAATAAAAATATAGCCCAATATTATACATTAATATACTCCTAAAGGTATTTTTCGGGCACCTAATAAAATATATCAGCAATATATATTGCATTTGTGCACAATTACACAGTTATACTATTATACCATTGTACAATTATATTTATCTATTACAAAGAGTGACAAGTACTCTTTAACAATTATCCATGATCATGCTATAATCATTATTCTTAATCAGGTTACCTATTATCATATTAATCATGTATACATGTTAATCTTTTGATTTTTACCTTTTTATTATTTTTGGGTACCTAATCATTATTATTACCAAACATGGATCTAGATTTTCCATGCATTTATCTTTGTTTGTGAATATGTCAAAAAGGGTATGTAACAGAACCTTTTTATGCATTTAATCACTTATTATGTTTATACCTAGACATTTGTTACGAGCACGCTCCTAAGAAACAATGTTTAAAGTAACTTTTGTTATTCAAGGCTTGAATAGGTAGCAGTCCGAGCCTAATGTAATAAATACATTATTTCAGATTACAGTATCTGTAAATAAAAACCCATGACCTGAGGTCATGGCATTAGGAGGGTCCTACGTGACCAAAGCAGATCTAGATTACGCTATGCGCTGTCTGCAGTAGCCTGGTCTAGCTCTGTGCGTTGTCAACATTTTATATTAATGATAACTTTGCACAACAACTTCCATGGGAAGCGGTTGACCTGTTAACCTACGCCGGAAACTTGTAACTTCCGAGCCGGTGGACTACGTATGTTTTTATATGAATCGCTGAGATAGCTAATGTTCCGCTATCGACGTGATGCTTTAGAATGGCAGTTCCGTGCCAACCTTCAAACATATCGGTCTCCCGACCGAGCTGCATCTCCTAGTATGGAGTTACAGAATAAAGTTGTTATATCTGTTCAACTTATCTGTTTGAACCCTCTCCTTTAGTTAAGAAGAACCACTCTACTAAGATATCCCAAGGAGATGGGAGGAACCAGAAATACTTACGAATGACAGTCGTAAGGAGAAAAAAAAAAAAAAGTCTTTCGCAAAGCGAAGGGACTTAGATATATATATATATATATATATATATATATATATATATATAGATATATATATATATATATATATATATTATTTATATATATATATATATATATATATATATATATATATATATATATATATATAATATATATATATATATATATATATATACTATATATATATATATATATATATATTAGTTTGATTCATCTTTTTATTATTTTCATTTTTCGTCATTTTAGATAATATCTTCAATTCATCTGATTTTTACTGTTCATTTTCTAAATTACTATTTTCATTTTATTATTTTTTTAAAGTTTACATCTATTTGTATCATTCTACTTCAACGAAAATTTTTTACTTTTTATAATTTTACTTGTTTTTATATTATCGATTCTCATTAGATTTGTATTACTTGTGTTCATTTAATTTGTAAATAGTCATAAAATATTTGTTATTATTTTTATTATTTTTTTCTAAGAATCTAATACTATTTATTTCATTTTTATTGGTTAATCTTAAAGATATATATTTAATGACTATTTGATATTAGTTATATATAAATAGTTTGTAATTTTTCAAAAAAAATTCTATCTTTGAATTTTTTTACCTTCATTTATCATTACTACTTATTATTCTTTTTATCTTTTTGTCTAGTTTTTTCGAAAATCTAATTCTTTTTATGTTCTTTATATTTCTCTAGTCTTGTATTTTCATTATTTTGTATTCACAGTGTTTTGGTTATGATTAATGTTTTTTTTATTAATTGTAAAAAATTTTCTCCACCTTCCTTTTCATGTTATTCATGTTTTATTACTTTTATCTTGCTATATCATAAATATGTTTACATTAACTTAATCTATCTTAATATTTTGAATATCTTTATTTATCTTTTTATCTTTATTGTTTAATTTTTTCGCATTTTCATGATCATTTCCATTATAATTTTTACTATATTTCTACTTTTTTATCTCTAGATTATGTTCCTATTTTTAATTTTGTTTATTATAATCATGACCTTTATCATAATTCTTATTTTATATTATTTATTTTTCTTGATTTTTATTATTTCAGTTATTATTTATTTTATTATCTATACCTCATTATTTTCATAATTTCAGGTTTTACTTAAAATTCTTTTACTTTATTTGTTCCATTGTTTATATATAATTTCTGTTGCCTATTTTCTGTTACTTCTAACTTACTACTATTTTTAGTTCTATTCTTTTCTTTTAATACTTATTTCCAGTATAATTTATCTTTATGTATATTATTTTCATTTATAATGGTTTTATCATTAACCTTGTTTTTTTTTTATTTTTTTAGTTTTATGTTTCTTCTTTGTATCAATGTTTTCTTAGTTTTTTTTAATTATTATTTTTTTGTTATTTTTTATTGCGCATTTTAAATTTACCTTATTTTTAGAAATTCTTTTATTTTTATATTCGGTTTATGATATCAATTTAATTGTTATATGATTACTGCTAATAAATTTCATTTCTAATGTTTTGAATTATAATCTTTTTATTTTGAATTTTTGTTTCTTAAATCATTGCTCTCATTATTCTTGCCTTTTTATTTTTAGTTTTAATTTTACTATTGCAATGTTCACTGTTATATCTTAATTTATCGTTTTATTTTACATTAGTATTGTAGTATGGTATTTATATCCTATTATATATATTTTTGCAATATAAATTCTTTATAATAGTTTTATTCTTTTTTTAATTATTATATTTACTTCATAAGTATTTCATACTTTTTCATTACTGGTTTTTTTTTCATTGCTTCTCTTATTATCTTCATTGCATATTTTAGGATTTTTTTTATTGCAAGTCCTGTTACTTTTTTTAATTTACTTTTTATTTCTGTTGTCATGTGTACTTTTCTAGGCTGTTTTTACATGTAGTGTTATTTTTCATTGTGTTAATATTTATTATTTCTATTCCTTTTTTTCATCCTTAATTATTTTTTTTATTATTTTAGTTTTATATTATTTTTATTTTTTCTATCTTCCTTTTCTTATTTTTAACTTATTTTTCATTGCCAATTTCATTATCAAAATTTATCATTTTTAATCTTTTCAATTCTTTAATTTTTATTGATTTATATTTATATTATTTCTAATTTTTGTGTTCTTATTTTCAGAATTTTATCTCTAATTTTACTTATATTCAGGACTCCGTCTAATTTTAACTGTTCTTTCACTTTTCAATTATTTATTTTCATAGTACTACTTTTATTTTAATGTTTTAACATTTGATTTATTACATTTAAATATTTAATTTATTTTTATTATTATTTCTATTGTGTTTTTTTTTCAATATGTCTTTCGCTTTATTTTAATTTACATTTCTTGTAATTTTTTAAACTAATATTTTTTACCATTCTTATTTTGATTGTATGATAAATAATCATTTCTTTGTTTTATATTCAGGATTTCTTTTACAATTTTAATAATATTTATTATCTTTAGTGTAATTTTTTAATTTTTTTAGATGTTATATATTTATTTTCACTTAAGGCATACACTATTATCTTTATTTTGTTATTTTGATTTTGTTTGTATTGTCTTGAAGTTTTTGGTCTAACTTTTCTATATAAGGGTTTTATATTCTTTAATGTTTTTAATCTATACCATTCTTAACATTTTTTATTTTTTATGTTTTTATGTTGTCTATTGTATTATTATTTTTGTCATCATATTTGATGCTATCTTTCTTCCTTTTTTTATTAAGGATAATTCACTGGTTGTAAGAGAAATTGAGGAAAGCATAGAAATAGTTGATATAAGATTCAAAACCAGTTTTCACTCAACACCTCTAGTTTTTTATATATACATGTATACCTCAAAAACTAGTTGTGTAATATAAATGTCGAGCAGCACTAACTGTCTGCCCTCACCGCCAGTAGGCTACTGGTGTACCCAGCCGCATTGCATGCCACGGTTGCCAGATACTTTCAGTAAAAATAGGGCTAGTAAATTTTCTAAAAAGACCCCAATTCCTAAAATTTCTAATTAAAACAACACATAATGTCCTATATATTAAACATCTGGGAGCCATGAATGCATTTACACATTTATGTACATGTATACATGTACATAAATGTGTAAATGCATTCATGGCTCCCAGATGTTTAATATATAGGACATTATGTGTTGCTTTAATTAGAAATTTTAGGAACTGGGGTCTTTTTAGAAAATTTACTTGCCCTATTTTTACTATAAGTATCTGGCAACCCTGGCATGCCATGCGGCTGGTTACACCAGTAGCCTACTGGCGGTGAGGGCAGACGGTTAGTGCTGCTCGACATTTATATTACACAACTATATACATAATCAGTGTTGTAAGCCCTGCTACAATGAACTAACTGCATGGTTTAATTAACGGCAAGAATGTGCCATTTAACTTTGCTGTCCTGATGGTCTGGAGAGAGCCACAAAGCTATACAAATGACTGTTATTTTTGTCTATACTCGGTTTTTTTCCATCTGTCCACCCCCCTGTGGTGTTTGCATATGGCAACACTGCTTCCCGGGCTTTAGATAGTTACGTTCAGCTTACATTCAACAATAATAACAATATCCTATTTCGAATATTAATGGTGTAATTCACATACAGTAAATTATTAAAAAACTTTTCCGTTGCAAATGTACACCCAGATACCCTTTTATTTACCTAAAACTTACACATAGCGTAACTATCTAAAGCCTGGGACGCAGTGTTGCCATACGAAAACACGACAGGCGGGTAGACAGATGGAAAAAACCGAGTATAACAAATGTAACTGGTTTCAATACTTCTTCTGGGAAAAAAATTCAAATATCCTAAACTTCCATCAGCTATGAGACCTGTTCCCCACTCAAATGATCTCCCTGTACCTACACCTCCAGCAAATAAGGATCTTCTTCCTTCATCAGATGAAGAAATGCCTTGAAGAATCTGCCAAATCAATCTCTTCTGATGACAATGTCTCTGTTTATTCAGAAGCAAGTGGCAACGAGCCCCACTGGATCACGCAGGAAGACCTGAATGACCTTGCCCGTGATTTATATATATCTAAGCAGCAGTCAGAGCTCCTGGCATCCCGGCTTAAGTAGGGGAACCTGGTCAAGGCAGATGTAAGGATTACCAGTTTCAGGACACGGAGAGCAAATACCAAGGCAATTGGAAACCCAGCATAATGGGGGCTCTTGCGTGGCAACTCCGAGGTATAGTACACAAGATCATCAAAAGAAAAAAAAATCTCACTTCTAACTGCCTGCTGTACTATGATTTGCGTGTATTGTATTATCCAAAAAAAATTTAGTCCCATCAATGTTCTGCATCTATGTTTTTTTTTCTGTAATATGACTTTGTAACAGATGTAATAAACACATTATATTTTGAATTTATATGCGGTATAATTAACGGGAGATATGTGAGCAAAAATACTAGAGGTGATAGAGCAAAGCTGTTCAGAAATCTGAATTCACCATAGCAAAATTAGTAGAATTAAAAGACCTATTCACATCCTTGCCTCAGAGTAATATTTATATATATATATATAATATATATATATATATATATATATATATATATATATATATATATATATATATATATACACACACACACGCACACACACACACACACATATATATATATATAGATAGAATATATATATATATATATATATATATATATATATATATATATATATATATATATATAATTTAAAATTTATATGCAGTATAATTAAAAGGGGATATGTGAAAGTAAACAATAGAAGTGATAGACCAAAACTGTACAGAAATTTTAATTCACCAAATTAAAATTAGTAAAAAAAACAAAAACACTATTCACACCCTTGCCTCAGAGAAAAAAAATTGTAAACCAGTGTAAATTATAACTGGTATTATCATTACTCCACATTTATTATTTTTATTATTAGGATTTTTATTATCTTCCTTATTTATATTTTAATTATTTCATTCACTATTTTTACTTTTTTATATTATTCTACTTTTATTCTTGTTTTTTTTCTTTTATTTTCATTTTCATTATTATTATTTTCATATTTATCATTTCTGTTGCTTACCTATTTTTCTCTTAATATTTAGTTTCAATACTATATTTTATGTATATTATTTTATTTTTCATTGATTTTATATTTAGTATCTATCTTTATTACTATTTCTTATGTATTTTTTGTCTATTTTCTCTTGTTAATTTTCTTAAATTTGGTATTGTTTATTATTCTCATTTATCTTCATGTTCCTTTTTTATTGTGTTGATTTTTTTAGGGTTGTTTTTGTTATTTTCATTTCCATTAGTTCTATGTTCAATGTTAATCATCCTAATTTTTTTACATTTTCTATTCTAGTCTTCTTATTTTTTTATCTTGCTGCCTTTATTTTAACAAGTTTTTATTTTATTTTTTATTGATAATTTTTATTTAATGATTTTCTTTTTGTTTCATTTTCGTGTTCTTATTTTTAGAATTATTTTTGTAATTCTGTAAAAAAAAATTGTATCACGTTTTCATTGCTATTGATTTATTTTGATTATTTTATGATTGCTTATTTATGAAGTATTACATGTTTGATTTCTAGAATTTAGTAACGTATCTCATTTTTATCAAATGTAAATTCTTAAAATTCATTATTATTATCATTATTATTATTGGGGAACTCTGTATTAATGAAGTTCTTCTTGCAGCATATATTACTATTTTTATTATTATCATTATATTTTCACTTAAAATTTTCTCATTTCTATTGGTATTATCAATTTTATTTAAAACTGTCTCATTTCAATTGCTATTTGTTTTTTTGTTCTCTGTTTTTTTTAATATTCACAGCTGTCATTTAAATTCATTTCGATTTACAATGCAATTATTTTTGTTTTTTTTTTATAATTTTCACTATATTTTCTTATATTAGCTCTATTCATCATGTTCATTTTTATCCGTGTTTATTATTTAATATATCTTAATTTGTTTGCTCCGATATTTTTTATTTTATTTTAATTGTTTTTTTCCTTTTCTTTCATTTTTATTTCAACCATTTTTTATTTTTTATTCTGTTTTTAAATTTTATTTCAATTTCTTATCTTTTTATTTTTTTATTTTCATTACCTTTATTAATTTTATTCTTTTTACATTTATTTTTAACTTGAGCTTTATTGGTTTTGATAATTTTTGTTTTGGAATTTTATTGATTTTATATTTCCAAATTTTATCATTTATTTTTTTATTTGTATTTCCATTTTACTGGTGTTTTTACACTCTTTTTTTTATTTTTGACATTTGATTTTAATGTTTTCTCTAATTTGTTGAGTTTAAATTAGAGATGTTAATCTTCAAGATATTCTGCTCTTTTCCATTTTATAATTTCTAATATCATTTTCATTTACACGTCCATTATTTTTTCTTCTTTATTATTTTTTTATTATACTTACTCTAATTCTTATTTAATCTTTTATTTTACATTGTTGTTATTTTTTGTTAGTTTTACATATGTTTTTTTTTTTATTATTGCTATTCCTATTTTTGGCTTTATTTCAAACGTGTTTTAGAATTTAGTTATGTGTTTATGTTACGGACTCTGGGATCTCAGAGACAATGTTATGGTGTCGAAATATCCTGGAAAGGGTCGACACAATGTTACTGCCTCTGAGAGAGGTCCACTTAAGGTTCGATATGAAATAATAAAAAAAATATATTTCAACACCAACAGTTGAAACTGGGGATACGAATATAGAAAGAAACACTAACACAACAAAGGTTTATTTACAAGCTTACTAACAAAGGTAAAAGCAGAATGGTATCTCCTATTTACATAAAAAGACAGAATCTTACACTGCATGAGCTGGGGGAACAGTGAGGCAATTCAAATACTTGCTAGTCAATTTGGCAATTCGACGCGCTGGCTTCATAAATGTAGAGCGGCAATTGCAGACGTCCTCTTGACTCCGTATTGCAGAAAATAGTCTATTTGTAAGACAGGAACTCCCTAAAACCTGTAGCAGGACCTTTCCTTCTCTGAAGTGTGCTCGACGTGCGATAACACGGAATAATTTGTCCACTCCTGAAGACGATTAGACCAATATCCAACCAACTCTCGAACAACTCTTCTGATTGATTGATACTTCGTCTGTTCCTTCGTCTCTAGTCTCTCTCTGACGATCACTGCTGCTCTCTCACTGATAATCTGATCTGTGGCTCTTACTAACTGGTGATCCCTCTCTCTTTTACGATCTCTTCCTCTTACAATCACTGCTCTCCAAAGTTCGTTCGTCGTATTTATACGGCATTCTTGGGGCGGAGCCTACGGCGAGTGTCACAGACTCCCGAGGTTTCCAGAACTAATTAGATGATTTTAGACGAGGTATTGCATCAGAAATCACGGCGTTTCTCACGTAACGACGGCGCCTGACGAGCTCCACAACACTCCTGCCGATTCTAGAACCATCATGACAACAGGCACCTCCAACAATGCACTAACGCCTACTTGCTGCCGAACTTCTCGAAAATGCGTTCTCCTTTCGTTTATCTTTCTTTGCTATGAAGCAATTACCATCACACGCCCCCCCAAAAGAGAAAAAAAATGAAATAAACTGATTTTATTATTTTCTAAAGAGAAGCAAGAATTAAACAGCGGGGAAACAATTCTGCATAAAGCTTTAATACTTCTTCTCCACTCGTGCCAAAACAGAAAACGGTCACTAGGCTACTCATGCTGAGAAAAATCTCTAGAGGCTACTGCTATAACATTATCCTTCTCTCTTACTTTTTCCGTTTTCTGAACTCTGATTAAAACTTATAAATACTAAAACACCTCTTGTGTTTTTCTCAAAACTAATCTCACTCAGTAACACTGATACACGGGCGGAGGCCACGGTATGGGGCATTGTTTATAATTCTGAAGCAAATTTACATTCATTGCCTTTGCTCTATTCTTACCCACATTAATTATATAATGTATATTTCCCCTCTCCTCTAACACTGTAAAAGGACCTTCTAAATTATGAGATAAATAGGAACCTTCCTTCTGGACTAGTATTAAAACTTTATCTCTTACACAGAAACTTCTCTTTTCTGCTCTAAGATCAAGTTTCCCTTTAATTTCCCCTTGACTTCCTCTCGCGTTTTCTTTCGCTAAGTGCCAAGCGCTTCCGTTCTCCTCCGCTAGTTGCAAACATCTCTTAAATTGTTTTTATAATAATCAAGATTAGTTATGCAATCATCTCTACCCTTACTACTAGGCAAAGTTCCAAACATATTTATAAATACATTCTCAAAAGATTCGCCTACTGAAGGAATATTACTCAACTGAACTCTAGGCATTACTTGAATCGGTTTCTCGGCAATTTGATATTCAAGACAGCTTAACGCATATCTCTTCATGTCATTTTTCATCTTAGGCCAAAAGTACGCCCTACTAATACACTTGGAAATTTTATTCACTCCCAAATATCCTTGCTCATCATGTGCTAACTTCAAAATTAATTCATGAAACTTCCTAGAAACTACAAATTTTTCTGTGATTCCCCCTTCACTACCTGACTTAGGATGAACATGACACAAAACTTCGTCTTTTACACAAAAAGTTTCCTTACACACATCATCGAGATCATCATCCAGCTCACATTCAAAAATTCGGGTTAGTGTCTCATCCTCTTTCTGTAACTTGACTAGCTCATCCTTATCCAAAATGTTAGAGCCTAATTCATCACCGTAACTAGTACTAGATACCTGTACATTAACTACGTTACTTCCGACAGCTACACCTTCCATTTGGCTATCACTGTCGACGATAGAGTTCGGTCTCTCAGCCACACTCATGCCAAGATCAACCTTGCTACCTCTATCACACTCGTTCGAATCCACAAACTTACTCACGTTCGAATCCACGAACTCACACTCGTTCGAATCCACGAACAAATTATGATCGTAGTCTATGTCTGTATCTAAACCCGACCTAGTTACTACCATTTCAGGCACTGGAATATTCCTCACAACAGGATTCACATTCTTGGATAAAGCTAAGTCGTTACCGACAATAATGTCAACGCCTTCAACGGGCAAACTGTCCACAACGGCAAGTTTCACTTCTCTTGACACTACCTGACTTTCTAAATTCAACTTCAACAAAGGACAAAGAACACAAGTGTTAGGAAATCCACCTAACATGACTTTCTCTTCCATATTGATTTCTGCCTTGTTCAGCACACACTCACTCCTTATCAGTGATACAGCGGCCCCTGTGTCTCGAAGCAAGACCACTTCTCTCGAATCTACTCCTCCAAGAGAGGAAACTACGCCTTCCGACAGAAATTCACCAAAAATTTTCCTAGTTTCTCTCAACACAACATTCCTACTTGACAAAAGGTTAACTAGAGATACTGGTTTCTTACCGTCCTTCCTTTCTACTGTACAATTTCTCGCTAAATGCCCTTTCCCATTACATCGGAAGCAAGTTAATTCTCAGCCACTAGATGCCACTTTACTCTCACAAACCTTAGACGTATGACCAGGTTTTTCACATGTATAACAGGAACAGTCACTTTTACTCACATTGCTATTACTAGGACTGAAACCTTTACTGTTTTGTACTCTACCAGACGAAGGATCATTTCATTTCTTACTAACACTCAAATTATGAGTTAGACTATATTTGTCAGCTAGCCTAGTTGCGCCTGCAAAAGATACTTCTCGCCTATCCTCTATATAAAGTTTAATCTCAGGGGATACGTTATCTTTGAAGTTTTCTAACAACACTAAGTTCTTCAAACCGTCAAAATCATCAACCTTAGCAGAAGTTAACCAATCAAAAAACAGCCTATCTAACTTCTTACCGTATTCTACAAACGTAATATTTTCATCCTTTCTCAAATTTCTAAATTTCTTACGGTATGCCTCCGGTACTAGCCTATACGGGCTAAGAACAGTTTCTTTCACGATATCATAATTATCACATTCCTCCTTAGACATGCAACTATACACAGTAAGTGCCCTACCACTCAAAACTGACTGCAAATATAAAGTCCACATTTCTTTAGGAGAACCTACTCTTTCCATTAACTTCTCAAAACACATGAAATATGTCGTAACATCTTCCACATCGAACTTTGGTACTAATTTCAACACTGAACTGATACCTAACCTACCAACTCCGTTTTCGTTTTCACCTGTCCGACTGTTACGAGTACTTTCCCTTAACAGAGCAATTTCCAACTCATGTATACGCTCTTTCTCTCTCTCTTCCTGCTGCATTACCAACATTTCTCTCTCTTGCTGCATTTTCATTACTTCTCTCTCTTGCTGCATTTTCATTGCTTCTTTCTCTTGTTGCATTTTCATTACCTCTCTCTCAGCCGCTCTTTCATCTCTCTCATACTTTTCCCTTTCTTTCTTCTCAACATACTCACGGAGATCATTCCCCTCTAGACCTAGTAGCTTACCCGACTCAATAAACTCTGATTCTTCCTATATCCTCCCTGTTTCAAACTGTTAAAGTGTTGATAGCCTAGGCAAGGTCGCCACAATCTTTCGGACTCTGGGATCTCAGAGACAATGTTACGGTGTCGAAATATCCTGGAAAGGGTCGACACAATGTTACTGCCTCTGAGAGAGGTCCGCTTCAGGTTCGATATGAAATAATGAAAAAAAAATATTTCAACACCAACAGTTGAAACTGGGGATACGAATATAGAAAGAAACACTAACACAACAAAGGTTTATTTACAAGCTTACTAACAAAGGTATATGCAGAATGGTATCTCCTATTTGCATAAAAAGACAGAATCTTACACTGCATGAACTGGGGGAACAGTGAGGCAATTCAAATACTTGCTAGTCAATTTGGCAATTCGAAGCGCTGGCTTCATAAATGTAGAGCGGCAATTGCAGACGTCCTCTTGACTCCGTATTGCAGAAAATAGTCTATTTGTAAGACAGGAACTCCCTAAAACCTGTAGCAGGACCTTTCCTTCTCTGAAGTGTGCTCGACGTGCGATAACACGGAATAATTTGTCCACTCCTGAAGACGATTAGACCAATATCCAACCAACTCTCGAACAGCTCTTCTGATTGATTGTTACTTCGTCTGTTCCTTCGTCTCTAGTCTCTCTCTAACGATCACTGCTGCTCTCTCACTGATAATCTGATCTGTGGCTCTTACTAACTGGTGATCTCTCTCTCTTTTACGATCTCTTCTTCTTACGATCACTGCTCTCCAAAGTTCGTTCGTCGTATTTATACGGCATTCTTGGGGCGGAGACTACGGCGAGTGTCACAGACTCCCGAGGTTTCCGGAACTAATTAGATGATTCTAGACGAGGTATTGCATCAGAAATCGCGACTTTTCTCACGTAACGACGGCGCCCGACGAGCTCCACAACACTCCTGCCGATTCTAGATCCATCATGACAACAGGCACCTCCAACAATGCGCTAACGCCTCCTTGCTGCCGAACTTCTCGAAAATGCGTTCTCCTTTCCTTTATCTTTTTTTGCTATGAAGCAATTACCATCAATTATCGGTATTTTCATTTGGCTGTTTTTATATTTATAACATTTACTTTTTATTAACTTTTTATATTTTTATTTTTCTTATTATTATTTTGGTTTTATTGTCTTTATTTTTGATCTAATTTCTTTACTCTTGCTTTTATTTTTCTTATTTTTGTATTTTATAGTTTATGATAATTTATATTTTTATGATTTTTTATTTTCTAAAAACTTTTTTTAAAATTTTATTAATAGTTATTTATTATTCATTATATATATATATTTATATATATATATATTAATTATATATATTAAAATTAATATTATATATAATAAATATATATATAATATATATATATATATATATATATATATTAATATATATATATATATATATATATATATATATATATATATATATATTATATTAAATTTTTATGCATTTTTTTATCACTTCTTTCTATCTTATTATGTGGTTAATTTTCTATTTTCTTTATTTTCAATCTTTAATATTTTAATTATCTATATAACAGCGATTAATATATATATATATATATATATTAATTCTTTGATGCATTTTTTATCATTCTTTCTATTCTTATTTATGTGGTGGGTAATCTGTTCTATTTTCTTTATTTCAATCTGTTTAATATTAATTTCTATGCATTTTTTATCATTCTTTCTATTCTTATTATGTGGTTAATTTTCTATTTTCTTTATTTTCAATCTTTAATATTTTAATTATGTTTTAATTTTTATTATTACCATTATCATTGGACTGTGGGTGGCAAGGGTTGCAGGGTGGGAGCAGCACCGGATTCTCATTGCTAGCTAAGGGATTATCGTGTTGAAGCAAGCCTTCCCCCAGACGATGTTGCACTTTTCCCCTTGTGCAAGGATTGGAGGATAGGTGGATGAGGCATGGTGGCACTAGGATTGCTGCCAGTGGATGGAGGTTATTAGTAGTTTCACTAACCAGGGATGCTGGGCAGACCATCCCTTCATTACAATGTTAGGAGGAAGAGAATCTCCTGCTTAATATTTAGATTGGGTTCTTTCGCTTGATTTGTAAGGCTAGCAGGAGCTGTATGATTAACTATTTCAAAGTAGAGAATGCCAGATCATTTTATTCTGATGTTTTGTGCAGTCTTGCATGATTATATATGGTGCCTTCCTGAGCATGGCAGGAGATCATCTTGAACAAGCACATGGTAGTCACACCAATATAGGCGCCAAGGCATTTGTATCAATAGACCACATTAGCTTTCCTTCAAAGTATCCTGCACAGAGTAGCCTGGGATTATTTTCCATTATCAAGCTGTTGGTTTTATTTCCTTGGTAGTATGTAATGAGCTTTATCTTTTTCACGGGGTTGGACAGGCTAATATTTACTTCAACTATGACCTGAGGGCATGCTTCTTTTTTCATATACACTGTGGTATATGCATGATCTCCACGTCACAATTTGTATGCCCATTATTGATGAGAGCCATGGAAACATGCTCCATCTCTGTGTGTGTTCCCTTCCATGGAAGAGAATTCTTCTGCTGAAGATGCTGATGGTGGATCAGTTATATCTTTCCATTCAGGCAAATGCCCAATTTCATGGGTTTTATGTACATCCTTGCAATGAAGCATTCCTCCCATTACTAGACAATGTTCAGATAGGGCAGATGATGAGACAACTTTGAGTGTGGAGAGCATGTGAAAGGCAGTCTTTCTCTTCTTCAGTGCTGGTGCTGACGAAGGTGTCATTGATGTACCAATGTACGTCTGCAGATTGCTGCGCTGGTGATAACTCTCTCATAAACAGTCCCCATATAGAATTAGCAGCGAGAACACCAATGGGAGGACTCCATCATCCTCCAATGCTTGTATAATGTGAAGGGTGCAACCATTGGTGTCTAGGCTAAAGCTTCCTTGGGCACAATAATTCCCCAGTGGCCAATGAGAATTCAGAGCTGTTCCCACACACATTGCTACCCCTTATATTTACTGCCACCCCGCAACCCCTTGCCTCCAGAACATTTCTATTATCATTATTCATGTTGAGAAACAAATCCACAGTCATGTAAATGTACATATATTTAAATTTTGTTTTGAGAGCCCTGAAAATTTGCGACCCCGACTACATTGACAGATAATTTAAACACATTGAAGATGTTTAAAAAAAACTTTGTTATCCTACATATTTTATAAATAACGCCTTTAAAAAAGCCAGAAGAATACTCTACATAGATTCCTCTAAAGTAAATGACAAAAAGAAGTTTACGAATTGACTTGCATTCCCTTTTAATCCTTATTTAAACAGAATACGGAAAACTGTTAACAAAAATCACAATGATAAAATAAATATAGTCTTTAATTATAACAACACCATTAAAAGACTTCTTATACACAACAATAGCACAACGAATTATAATAAACATGGTGTTTATGAACTTCCTGTTCAGAATATGACCCTAAATATTTCGGGGAAAGTGTAGAGGGTTACCCACTAAAATCGTTGAACACAAAAGAGCATACCAGTTGCATGCAGAAAATAATGTGTTAGTTAGTCACAGTCTTAAGCTCGATCTCTGCATAAATTGGGAAGAATCTACAGTAATTTTTAGAAGTAAAGATGTAGGTATAATAAAGCTAGTGGAAGGTGCAGCGATAGTGGTTTAAGTATGGAAGGCAATAAATCTTTCACTCAGGAAGATAAATTCACCAATAATCTTATTTCCAAGAAATTTATTAGAGGCTTTAAGAATAAAGAACATTATGATAGTGTTGTCTCTTTAGCCACATCTGATGCTGCAATTGCCTCTTTCTCCCATACAGGTGACTCAGCTACTTCCAGTAACCGATGCTGCCGGTGCCTTTGCTGTTGAAGGCCATCAAAACAACTGCATTGGGCAAGGACCAATTAGACGTTCCAGACCACTGGTGGGGTTTTCGTTAGAAAACGACAGCATTACCTGATTTATGCTTGACAACCGGTTCCATTGTTCATAAACAAGTCACTTAATTTGACTCCTGTTATGTTTACTTTGCTGGAGTGCTATATCAACGTGTCAGATTGATAAGGGGAACCGAAAAGACTCCCGAAAGCTATCCTTAAAGTTTTAAATTTAAATATATGTACATTTACGTAACTGTAGACTTATTTCTCCATTTGAAGACTCGTGCTACTATTAGGATTTTTTAATTATTATTCATGTTATTATTACTAGTATCATCATTGGTAATAACACTTCACTTAAGCATATTTTAGTAAATTCAATTGCTGCTACAACGCCATTCAGCTTAAAGTAATTTTTTTCTAATCTTGTGATGCAGGCTGAAGATAAGATGTCCTAATTCCTCAGCTGCTTTCTCTGCCATTTCTGGTTTTACCTTAAAGTAATCTTTTTCTAAGCTTCTGATGTTGTCTTTTTTGCTTTATGGCAGGCTGAAGATAAGATGCCTGATTCCTCAGCTGCTTTCTCTGCCATTTCTGGTTTTCTCCTGCTATTTCATTCCTCCTAGGAACATCTTCTGAGGTCTGATTCCAGTGGAAGTCTGTGATGGAATGGCTCCTTTGTAACTGTAACTGTAAGGGGTGAAATAGGATAGGGTTAGGGGTTCGGTTGCAACAGATTTAAACCCCTGCAGTGTCCCCCAGAAGGAAGTTAAGGTTTGGAGGGTGGAATTAGCAAAACTGTTGTCATCTGTTGCTAAGTGGAGGATGAGACAGTATAAACTTTGCTAGGGAAAGTACATGTCAACGTTGGTGTTACTCTTGTTCATTCACCTCTCTCCTCCTCCATTCAATTATGTCATAAGGGTGCAAATCGTTTTTTCTCCTTTTGTGTGTGACTACAGTTTTATGTGGAGCTCCAGGATTGCTGACTGCATGTGGGAGCTAATGAAAAACAGGGTCGGTTAGGTAAGGGCTAATGAAAAATAGGGTCTGGTTAATACTCAGAGTAATGACCTCTGATTGGTTGAGTTTGTGAGACACTGAAAAATAGGGTCTGTTAAGTGTTCAGAATGCGAGCCTCTGATTGGGTGATTCACCTGAGAGGCCAGGGAAGCTGTGTTCAGGCAGCACCGGAGGTGGGGCTTCTGTCTCCTGACGGTGATAGCTTTTATTTTTAAATGTCCTTTTTCCAGGGCGTCTTTCTCCTGTAGGGGCTTGTCTTCCTGTAGGTGCTTCTACTTATCTTTCCTCCTTCATTGTCTCTTTCTTCGGGGAATCTTTCTATTGTTGGGGTGCCTCTGGGACAGTGGGGTCTTATACTCTTGTAGGTGCACCTCAGGAATTGCATTTTGGAGGCATCTTATTTCAGTGGGGAACACACACAAACAAACAAACAAACACATATATATATATATATATATATATATATATATATATATATATTGTATGCTGCTACTTCTATAATGCATATATCTTCTTGACTGTATAAAATGTTAGAAAAGAGTTTTGCAACATTTTCAGATTCCTTATTTAGCTTAGAATCATAGGATGTCTAAAAATATATGTTCAGATTTTGCGTAGAATGTAAAGAAAGAGAGAGAGATTAACTTTGTCCGTTCCAAGATAGAAATTGTTTCCTTAATATGTCATCGCCTCGAGATAAAGAGACCCTGGAGTCTCTGCTTTGTTTTCCAAATATGTCAACATCTTTGATTAAGAGATCTCGAGATCTCCATTGTGTTTTGGAATCCTGTCATCACGTCTGATAAGGGACTTCCGTCTCGATCGATACGTGTCTTTGTTGAGCATACAACGTCACGAGTGGTTTCTTTACCAAATAGCACGTGAAGATTTCACGATTTTTCTGTAAAGTTACGTCATATTAGAAGCTTCTAGAAGGATTGCATCATCGTCCGCATGCCCAAAATGTTTTGAGCCCGTCAGTCTCTTGAAGTTGCCCATACAAGGAGAGAGCGAAAGGGTTCATTCAGACTTAGATCCTTATAGCATTTAGAACTCTCTCTCTCTCTCTCTCTCTCTCTCTCTCTCTCTCTCTCTCTCTCTCTCTCTCCCTCGCCATACTTGACATTACATTAACGTAACTTACTGAATGGTCACTTGTAACTTTGAGATTTTGGATTCCTTAGAGTTATTTAGTATTATTTAGTGTTTTTGAGGAATCTGAACAAACATTGTACAAGTGTGTAACGGTGCCTTTTCATTTGAGAAATATTGTGAATTGGTCAAATTTTTTTAACAAGCTGCACCAGAAAGAAAATTGGTACCAACGTAACGTGTTACTTTAAGTTTATTAGTTGCTATTAATAGTTACAATGATTTGGTGAAACATTAAATTCTTACACATTGCAAATATTTTTTTTGTGTTTGTTTAATTTTCTTTTTGAAGTTTTTTTGGTGCATTTATCCATTTTCTTATTGAAGTGTGTTTTTATTTTTATGTTCTGCGTGATTAGTGCTTTTTACAATTTTGGTATTTTCCACCTTTTTCTGTATTTTCATTTACATTCACAATTTGATTGACTTAGTTGTTTTCATTAATTAATCATTGCATATTTAATTGAATTTAACACTTGTGAATTAATTTGCATTTACTTAGAACTCTTTTCTAGTTTTATTGTTGTTTAGCACTTGTGAATTAATTACCAAATTTTAATTATTGCCTAACACTTTTGAATTTCGATTAAATAAATTTTCTTAAATTTTGTGATAAATTAATTTTGATTCAATTTTACGGTTTCTTTTCCACCAGTATATCTACATGATTTGTTCGGGTAGAAACAGAGTGGTAATTGAGCTGTTTTCCTTCAATTTACTTGAAGTGATTTGGAACCAGGGGAAGTATTTAGACTTCTGAAATCAGGGAAATACTTAGACTTTTATAGTTGTTGATGGAATTATGCCCTTTAAATAATTTAATTACACATAAGATTACCTCACACCTGTTTTGATGAACTTAGTCTGATTTTCTGCAATACTGGTAAGTTGTTTAAGGGATCACTGTTACTTTTAGAGTATTCAGTCGTTTATTACCTGTGATGAAGGTTCAGGTATCTGGCTGTTGTGAGGTACTCATTTAATGATTGGTAAGTGTAGTAACCAGATAATTGGCACTTCGTCACACGTATTAATGGTGCCCAGAGACCTGGGAAAACAGATTACATTATCACTCTAGTTTATACTGGTGGTGTTAGGGATATATTTTGTTAGGAGAGTGACCATATAGTTTTTGTTTTGCATTTATTGTATTGAATTGTAAGTTGATAACTTAGAGAAAATGGCTCAGTTCAAAGTACAGGAATTTTTAGCAGCCCCTTCCATCCAAGTGTTATCTGACACCACTCTGACTAAGGCACAGTGGAGCGCTTTAGCAGTGGCACGTTGTGGTTATGTGTCTACTAGTATGGTAAAGGCACAAATAAGATGTATTGCTATGGAATCATTGATAGACTCTGGTAGAATTACTGATGAAGATGAGTTAGAATTAGCTCAAGAGTTGTTGAATGTAGCACGTGCTGATCTTATAAATAAGCAAGCAGAAAAGAAAGAGAAAAGTGATGCAGAGTTAGAGTTTAGGCGCATTGAAGCAGAAGAGAATTTTATTAAGCTGAAAATGCAGGCTGAAAGAGAAATAATGGAAGCTGAAAGAGGAAGAATAGACACGGAAAACAAGAAAGAAGAGAAAGAGAAGAAGAAAAAGGAGCAGAAGAGGAAAGAGAAAAGATAAAAAGCGAAAGAGAAGTCGCAAGACATGAAAGGGAGATGGAATTGATAAGAGCTAGATCCACATTACCTGTGACACCGTCTAACCTTAACCAAGGTGATCAAGACCCTGTATTTGATGTAGTAAGAGTGCAGAAGTTAATCCCTAAGTTTTATGGAAGAAGCTACAGGTGAGTTTTTTTATTACTTTGAGAAAGTGGCTTCAGGTATGGGATGGCCAGAAGATAAATGGTCAGTTTTGCTACAAAGTGTCTTAATTGGTAAAAGGAGAAGTGCTTATCTAGCCTTAACAGCTTATCAGTGTAAAGACTACAAGGTACTTAAACACAGTGTGCTAGAAGTTTACCAGATGACCCCAGAGTACTACAATGAAAGATTCAGAAGTTTAAGAAAAGAGAAGGGAACCTTCTTAGATTATGCGTAAAAAGTGAGAAGGTGTTTTAAACGTTGGGTAGAAGCTTCTAAAGTTAAAACTTTTGATGAGTTAGAAGAATTACTTGTTCTTTAACGGTATCTCAGGGGAATTCCTGAACATATAAGAGCCTATTTAAAAGAGAGAGAGGTTAAGAAACTTGACAAATCTGCTACACTGAGTGAAGATTATAATATAATTAGTAGCAACGCAATTTCAGTGTCAAGTACCAGAACCAGCAATGCCCAGGTTTTAAGTCTCATCCAAATAACAGTAAAAAATTTATTGGGAAACCTACAAGTGATACTACCAAGAGTACACAAGGAAATACAGCTAAGCAAGCTAACGTGAAATCTTCATCCAATTTTTTAAGACAGTTACAGAAGCCTAATTTTGTCTGTTTCAAGTGTGGAAGAGCAGGACACTTCAGTCAAGAGTGTTATCAGAATCAACAGCTGTCAAAGCCAGTTGGTCAAGTAGTGAAAGGTGACCAGGTGAAACAAACTACAAAGAGCAATGTGGGAAAGAATCAGACTCCAGAGAAGAATGAAACTAAACAAGATGAATGTTTAGTAACCAGTGGAAAAGTAACCTCAGCACTGAGTGGCTTAGCAGTGTGGAGGCATTAAGCCGTATATCTATTAGGGTATGCTGTCATCTCAAGGAGGGAGTGTGAAGGTACCAGTCAAGATATTACATGATACAGGGAGTAACCATAGTGTTGTAGTACGTGGTGCTCACCCTTAGTTGGAGAAGAGTCTCACAGGAGATTCAGTTATTTTGAAGGGTATAGGAGGAGAGGAAGTAACTCCTATATGACGCTTACACCTGTCGTGTGAGTTGGTGACAGGGAATGTTGATTTTGCTGTAAAGGATTCACTGGCTGTGGAAGGTGTACACGTTCTGTTGGGGAATGAAGTTGGTGGTGTGCCATTTATTCCTTGTCCTGTAGTGACAGACAAACCATTGAAGATTAGTCCTACGGTAGAGTTGGAGAAGAATAACCCCCACCTGTTTTCTAGTTGTGTAACTACCAGAAGTATGAAGAGGACTACGACTGCAAGTGAAAAAACTGAGGATTTACACACCCAAGAAGGATCAAGTGAAGGATCTTTGTGCTTAGAAGAATTGTTCCAGGGAGGTGATGTTTCCCCTAGTACTAACCAAGGAGAGATTTCCTTTGAAGAAGATGATGACGACGAAGAAGCAGAATCTGTTGTTCCTGGAGATACTCTGAGTAGTCAAAGTGTTCCTGAAGACAGTAGTGAAACTACAGTAGCTGAGTTAGCAGATATTGAGAATTCAACCCTTGAAGTTGGTCAAGTGACAAGAGAGAAGCTAATGGACTTACAGAAGAAGAATGCATCGAGAAGAGATGCAACAAACTCCAACCTGTTATTATCTGAAGGAAGGTTTGCTGATGAGGAACTATAGACCTACCGATATACCAGGAGATGCTGTATTATCAAATTTTGATTCCATATCCATTGAGAAAGCAAGTGGTAGCAGTAGCTCATGAGTCTGGACTTATGGGAGTCAGAAAGACTGTGGAGAAGATCATGAAATATTTTTTCTGGCCTGGACTTCACAAAGATGTTAGCAGGTTCTGTCGTGAGTGTCATACCTGCCAGATAGCTGGAAAACCAAATGAAACCATCAAGAAACCCCCCCTACAATCTATTGAAGTTAGAGGAGAATCCTTTAACAAAGTGATTATAGATATGGTTGGACCGCTGCCAAAGACAAAGAAGGGAAATGAGTATTTGTTAACATTAATGTGTCCAGTGACAAGATACCCAGAAGCAATCCCTGTTAGAAATATCTGCCAAGATAGTTGCTGAAAAACTTGTGGAGTTTTTCTCAAAGTTTGGTATACCAGAAAGTCATACCAGGATGTGATGAATTTGTTAGGAGTGAAACAAAAGTTATCCACTGCCTATCATCAAGAAACTCAAGGTGCCTTGGAAAAGTTCCACCAGACATTGAACAGTATGCTGACAAAGTAGTGTTCTCAGTCAAGAAGAGAATGGGATGTTGGTTTACCATTAATGTTGTTTGAAGTTAGGAGTGCTTATCAAGAAAGTATGGGATGTTCACCTAATGATATTAATTTTGGTAGAGAGGTGTGAGGACCGTTGAAGATTCTTGCAGAAAATTGGGAAGAAAATCAAGAGGAAAGCCAAGGAGAATATGTAAAGAACTTAAGGAAAAGGTTGAAAGCGATCAGAAAATTCTTTTTAGAAATTTTGAAAGTGAGTCAAGAGAAAATGAAAAGGAGATATGATGTTAAGACTAAGCTAAGAATATTAATGTTGGTCAACAAGAGTTAGTGATCTTGCCTGTCAAGAGATTTTCCCTCATTAATAAATTTTAAGGTCCTTACAAGATAATTGAGAAGTTGAGTGATAGAACTTATGTAATTGAAACACCAGAAAGAAGAAGACAAAGGAAAATACAGGTGAACCTCTTTAAACCTTATTTCTCAGAAACTAAAACTGAAACTGTGTTAATAACATAAACAACTTCATCTACAGAAGACGATGATGGCTACGAATTGGGAGCTGCAAGCAAAATGAATAATTCTTTAGTTTTGGAAAATTTGGAGGATAATCTGAAACATCTGAGTGCTGAACAAGGTGAAGACTTAAATGAAGTAATTAGAAGCTTCCCAGAATTTTTTGCAGATGTACCTAGGCTTACTGATCTGACCAAGCATTTCAAGAAGATGGAAAACCATTCAAGCAAAGAGCCTATTGCTTATCACCTTATCATCGAGATGTTTTGAAGTAAGAACTTGTGTATTTATTGCTACATGGATTAGCAGAACCCAGTTCAAGTCCCTTCAGTTCTCCATGTGTGTTAGTGAAGAAACCTGATGTTTCATTTAGAATGTGTACTGATTATAGGAAACTGAATTCCATCAGTGTGGCTGACAATTAACCTTTGCCTCTTTTAGATCAGTTACTTGATAATATTGAGCAAGCCAAGTTTGTTTCCAAGATAGACTTGTTGAAAACATATGATCAAATTCCCTTAGATGAGAATGCAAAGTTGCTGTCACCTTTTATTACTCCTTTTGGATTGTATCAGTATACTGTTCTGTCGTTTGTTCTGATGAATGCACCTGCATCATTCCAACGAGTGATGGATCAACTGCTAGGATCGATAGAAGGAGTAGGTGTATACCTGGATGCCATATTGATTTACTAAACAACATGGGAAGAGCATGTGAAGATTCTGAGGAAAGTTTTCAAGAAACTACAAGAAGCAGGACTAACAGTCAACCTAGAGAAGAGTGAGTTTGGAAAGGCAACTGTGCAGTATCTTGAGTTTGAAGTTGGGAAAGGCCTTCTTGCTCCAGTAAATGCTAATGTAATATGTATCCGTAAGGCTACCCCACCTACTACCAGGAAACAGCTACAGAGATTTTTAGGCATGGCTGGATTCTATCGTCGTTTCTGCCCAAATTTCTCAGCCGCATTAGCTCCCTTGACAGACTTAACTAGTACCAAAGCTAAGTTTGGGAGGACTCCAGAGTGTCAAGAATCCTTTGAGAAGGTAAAAGCCATTTTAACTTCAAGACCAGTACTTCAAGCTCCAGACTTCAATAAGAAATTTATGATACAAGTTGATGCTTCTGACCGTGGCATTGGAGCTGTTCTACTTGAAGAAGATGAAAATAACATCTACCATCCTGTGTGCTTCATGTTTTCAAAACTGAAAAAAACATCAAAAATTATACTCGACAAACGAAAAGGAAACTTTAGCCTTAATCACAGCAGTAAAAAAGTTTGAAGTGTATGTGAACAGACCTAGGAATGAAGAAATTTTAGTGTTGTCTGATCATAATCCCTTATTATTTATCCAGAGAATGAAAAATCATAATCAAAGACTGACCAGGTGGTCTTTGTGCTTGCAACAGGATAACTTAAGAGTGTTTTGGAACCCTGTCATCACGTCTGATAAGGGACTTCTGTCTTGATCGAATACGTGTCTTTGTTGAGCATAGAACGTCATGACTGGTTTCATACGTGTATGTCTTTGTCGAATAGCACGTGACGATTTCACGATTTTTCTGTAAAGTTACGTCATATTAGAAGCTTCTAGAAGGATTGCATCATCTTTTGCATGCCCAAAACGTTTTGAGCCCGTCAGTCTCTTGAAGTTGCCCATACAAGGAGAGAGCAAAAGGGTTCATTCAGACTTAGATCCTTATAGCGTTTAGATCTCTCTCTCTCTCTTTCTCTCTCCCTCGCCATACTTGACAGACATTAACGTAACTTACTGAATGGTCACTCGTAACTTTTAGATTTTGGATTTCTTAGAGTTATTTAGTATTATTTAGTGTTTTTGTGGAATCTGAACAAACATTGTATAAATGTGTAACGGTTTCTTTTCATTTGAGAAATATTGTGAATTGGTCAAATTTCTTTAACAAGCTGCAGCAGAAAGAAAATTGGTACCTAGGTA
>NC_061100.1:60827203-60854703 GCF_015104395.2 Macrobrachium nipponense
TACCTCTGATAGGGAAGGAAAGGAATTCAATGATGCATGTATTTTTTCCTTAAAAATCTAAAAAATACATTTGATTGGGAGGTATTTTATTCATATTGGTGTTAATCGCTCCATCCTCTTTCTATTAGGCAACTCGTCTCTAAATCCCAGGCTACTGCAACCGCACCGCTACCAACCTCTATCAAGTGAAAGCAGCACTAGTGATGACGTTTATTTTAAAATTCCCCCACACCGGTAAACGAAGCCTTGAAATGCATATATTTATAGAACATTTTCTGATCAAAATTACTTTTTATTTCATTCACCAATCTAAACTATTTGCATAATTTCGTGTTAAACCATATATAATATATATATATATATATATATATATATATATATATATATATATATATATATATTGTTACGAAGTGCCAAGTATCTGGTTACATGCATCAAACATTACCTCACAAAAAGCCAAACACCTGAACCCTCATAACACGTTTAAACGACTGAATACTCTAAAGGCAACAGTGATCCCTTAACACTTACCAGTATTGCAGAAAATCAGACTAAGTTCATCAAAACAGGTGTGAGGTAATCTTGTAAGTAATTAAATTAATCAAAGGGCATCACTCCTTCAACAACTTTAAAACTCTAAGTATTTCCCTGATTTCAGAAGTCTAAGTACTTCCCTGGTTCTAAGTCACTTCAAGTTACTTGAAGGAAAGCAAATCAATTACCACTCTATGTCTCTACCTATCATCAATATAGTCATAATCAAATATAATTATACTGGTGTAATAATTAAAACACTCATAAAATTTTAAATACAAAAATTTATTATCAAATTCAAAATTTATAAGTGAAATTCACAATATCAGGGAAAATTACTGTTACTTGAAAACAAAGTAAAGTTTTAATTAATTCTTGAATCAAATTAAGTAAAAATTAAATCAAAATTAATTTACACAAATTCAAGAAATTAATTCAATCAAAATTCAAAAGTGTTAGGCAATAACTGAAAATTTGAAATTAATTCACAAGTGCTAAACAACAATAAAACTTGAAAAGAATTCTAAGTAAATACAAATTAATTCACAAATGTTAAATTTAAATGTGTAATGATAAAGCAATGAAAATAACTAAGTCAACTAAATTGTGAATGCAAACGAAAATATAAAATAAAAACAACACACTTCAATAAGAAAATGAATAAGTGCACAAACAATGGAACAGACACAAACACAAAAAAAAAAAATCAGCAATGTGTAAAAGTGTAAATCTTTTTCACTCAAAAACACTGTAACCAACAGTTTTACCAAACTTTCACAACCATCGGTTATTAATTAACCACAGTTCCCATCAATCATTAGTTAAACACAATTCCTATCCATTATTAGTTGCAACTAATAAAAATATAACACACTTTACCTTGGTATACCAATTTCTTTCTCTGCTGCAGTCTTGTCTTACACAATTTCACAAAAACCAGGCGCCGTTACGAAATGTTTGTTCAGATTCCACAAAAGAAACTAAATAATAATAAATAAACTCTAAGAAATATCAAACATTAAATTCTCACAAGTTATGAGTGACCAAATTACGTTACGTTAATATAATCTCGAGATTCGAGTGAGAGAGAGAGAGAGAGAGGGAGATCTAACTGCCTCGAGGTTCTAAGATCGAATGAAATCTCTTCCTTCACGGAAAAGCTGGAGAGGGGCAGATGTCAAAACGTTCTTGGCACGAAAGCTTCTCGAAAGTTCCGAAATCTGACGCAATCTTACACACAAAATGTGCAAACACCCACGTGGGGACTTGACAAAGATATACACGTACCAGACGAGTCTGTTAAAAAAAAAAAAAAAAAAAAAAAAAAAGACGTACCCGACTCGATTGAGACGGAGGCTGGGCGACAATTAAAATTGACATGTTTTGACAACAATGCTTGAGTCGAGCTCGCTATCAAATGCGCTGACAGAGTAGGGAAGCAAACGGATCTCGCAGACTCTAATCTTAAAGTGTCGACATAAAAGTTAAACATTCACAGTTTCGAACAGACAAAGTTCTCTCTCTTTTTACGTTATATATATATTCTTTTACAACACGTTAATGCGAAATCTGAACACACATTTTAAAACATCCTATTCTAAGCTATCTAGGAATCTGAAAAAATGTTGCACAATCTACATGACATTTCAAAGAGGGGAAAACATGCATTTTGAAAGTAGCAATATATAATATACCTCCCCCCAGAAGATTTTTTATCACGGTGTTGAATCCAACGATTTCGCAAAGAGATAAATAATCAGCAACTACATTGTTTTTGCCACTAATGTGCGCACTCTTAAGTTATACTGTTGCAGGCACAAAGACCACCTGGTTAGTCTTTGATTGTGATTTTTTTCATTTCTCCTGGATAAATGACAGTGGACTGTGATCAAGAAACAACATTAAAATTTCTTCATTCCTAGGTCTATTCACATACACTTCAAATTTTTTCAATGCGGTGATTAAGGCTAAAGTTTCCTTCTCGATTGTCGAATATACTTTCTGATGTTTTTTCAGTTTTGTAGACATGAAGCACACAGGATGGTAGATATTATTTTCATCTTCTTGAAGTAGAACAGCTCCAACGCCACAGTCTGACGCATCAACTTGTATCACAAATTTCTTGTCAAAGTCTGGAGCTTGAAGTACTGGTCTTGAAGTTAAAATGGCTTTTACCTTCTCAAAGGATTCTTGACACTCTGGAGTCCAAATAAACTTAGCTTTGGGACTAGTTAAGTCTGTCAGGGGAGCTACTACGGCTGAGAAATTTGGGCAAAAACGACGCATAGAAACCAGCCATGCCTAAAAATCTCTGTAGCTGTTTCCTGGTAGTAGATGGGGTAGCCTTACAGATACCTTCTACATTAGCATTTACTGGAGCAAGAAGGCCTTTCCCAACTTCAAACTGATACTGTACAGTTGCTTTCCAAACTCACTCTTCTCTAGGTTGACTGTTAATCCTGCTTCTTGTACTTTCTTGAAAAACTTTCTTCAGAATCCTCAGATGTTCTTCCCACGTTGTAGAGTAAATCACGATGTCATCTAGGTATACACCTACTCCTTCTATTGATCCTAGCAGTTGATCCATCACTCGTTGAAATGTTGCGGGTGCATCATCAGACCAAACGGGCAGAATAGATACTGATATAGTCCAAAAGGAGTAATAAAGCTGACAGCAGCTTCGCATTCTCATCTAAGGGAATTTGATAATATCAACAAGTCTATCTTGGAAACAAACTTGGCTTGCCCAATATTATCAAGTAACTGATCTATAAGAGGCAAAGGATAATTATCAGCCACACTGATAGAATTCAGCTTCCTATAAATTAGTACACATCCTAAATGAACATCTGGTTCTTCCCTAACACACATGGAGAACTAAAGTGACTTGAACTGGTTCTGCTAATCCATGTTGCAGCAAATACTTCAACTTACTTCTTCAAAACATCTCGATGATACGGTGATAAGCGATAGGCTCTTTGGTTGAAAGGTTTTCCATCTTCTTGAATCTTGATTTCATGCTTGGTCAGATCAGTACGATTAGGCACATCTGAAAAAATTTCTGGAAAACTTCTAATTACGTCACTTAAGTCTTCACCTTGTTCAACACTCAGATGTTTCAGTTTATCCTCCAAATTTTCCAAAGCTCCCAATTCGTAGCCATCATCGTCTTCTGTAGATAAAGTTGTCTGGGTTACTGACACAGTTTCAGTTTTAGTTTCTGAGAAATAAGGTTTCAAGAGGTTCACATGTATCTTCCTTTGTTTTCTTCTTCTTTCTGGTGTTTCAATCACATAAGTTCTATCACTTAACTTCTGAATTATCTTGTAAGGACCTTGAAATGTATTAGTGAGGGGAAATCTCTTGACAGGTAAGAACACTAACACTTGTTGACTAACACTAAAACTCTTAGCTTAGTCTTAGCATCAAATCTCCTTTTCATTTTCTCTTGACTCATTTTCAAGTTTTTCTAAAGAGAATTTTCTAATATCTTTCAACCTCTTCCTTAAGTTCTTCACATACTCTGCTTGGCTTTCCTCTTGATTTTCTTCCCAATTTTCTGCAAGAATCTTCAACGGTCCTCTAACTTCTCTTCCAAAAATCATCTCATTAGGTGAACATCCCATACTTTCTTGATAAGCACTCCTAACTTCAAACAACATTAATGGTAAACCAACATCCCATTCTCTTCCTGACTCAGAACAATACTTTGTCAGCATACTTTTCAAGTGTTGGTGGAACCTTTCCAAGGCACCTTGAGTCTCTGGATGATAGGCAGTGGATAGCTGTTGTTTCACTCCTAACAAATTTATCACATCCTGGAATAACTTTGAAGTAAAGTTTGTTCCTCTGTTACTTTGTACTATTTCTGGTATTCCAACTTTGAGAAAAACTCCACAAGTTTTTCTGCAACTATCTTGGCAGATATGTTTCTAACAGGGATTGCTTCTGGATACCTTGTCACAGGACACATTAATGTTAACAAATACAAATACTCATTTCCTTTCTTTGTCTTCGGCAATGGTCCAACCATGTCTATAATCACTTTGCTAAAGGGTTCTCCTCTACTTCTAGGTTGTAGGGGGGCTTTCTTGATGGTTTCATTCGGTTTTCCAGCTATCTGGCAGGTATGACACTCACGACAAAACCTGCTAACATCTTTGTGAAGTCCAGGCCAGAAAAAATATTTCATGATCTTCTCCACAGTCTTCCTGATTCCCATATGTCCAGACTCATGAGCTACTGCAACCACTTGCTTTCTCAACGGATATGGAATCAAAATTTGATGATATTCGCCCCATACAGCATCTCCTGGTATATCTGTAGGTCTATACTTCTCATCATAAAACTTTCCTTCAGATAGTAACAGGTAGGAGTTTGTTGCATCTCTTCTCGATCAACAACTCTGAAGAAAACAAATCAGTTAATGATGCAATCCTTCTTCTGCAAGTCCATCAGCTTCTCTCTTGTCACTTGACCAACTTCAAGGGTTGAATTCTCAATATCTGCTAACTCAGCTACTGTAGTTTCACCCTACTGTCTTCAGCAACACTTTGACTACTCGGAGTCTCTTCAGGAACATCAGGTTCTTCTTCTTCGTCGTCATCGTCTTCTTCATCTTCTTGGGAAATCTCTTCTTGATCAACAAAATGGGAAACTTCAATTCCCTGAAATAATTCTTCTAAGCACAAAGATCCTTCACTTGATCCTTCTTGGGTGTGTAAATCCTCAGTTTCTTCACTTACAGTCGTAGTCCTCTTCATACTTCTGGTAGTTACACAACTAGGAAACAGGTGGGGGTTATTCTTCTCCAACTCTACTGTAGGACTAATCCTCAATGGTTTGTCTGTCACTACAGGACAAGAATAATGGCACACCACCAACTTCATTCCCAACAGAACATGTATACCTTCCACAGCTAGTGAGTCCTTTACAGCAAAATCAACATTCCCTGTCACCAATTCACATGACAGGTGTAAGCGGCATATAGGAGTTAGTTCCTCTCCTCCTATACCCTTCAAAATAGCTGAATCTCCTGTGAGACTCTTCTCCAACTGAGGGTGAGAACCACGTACTACCATACTTGAGTTGACAGCATACCCTCATAGATATATGGCTTCAAAGCCTCCACACTGCTTAGCCACTCACTGCTTGAGGTAACATTCAGCTTGTTTAGTTTCATTCTTGTCTGGAGTCTGATTCTTTCCCACACTGCTCTTCGTAGTTTGTTTCACCTGGTCACCTTTTACAACTTGACCAACTGGTTTTGACTGCTGTTGATTCCGCTAACACCCTTGACTGTAGTGCCCTACTCTTCCACACTTGAAACAGACAACATTAGGTTTCTGTAACTGTCTTGAAAAACTGGATGAGGATTTCACATTAGTTTGCTGAGTTGTATTACCTTGTGTACTCTTGGTAGTATCACTTGTAGATTTCCCATTAAATTTGTTCCTGTTATTTGGATAAGACTTAAAGCCTGGGCGTTGTTGACTCTGGTACTTGACATTGTAATTACGTTTGCTACTGATTATATTGTAATCTTCACTAAGGGTGGCAGCTTTGTTAAGTTTCTTCACTTCTCTCTCTCTTAAATAAGCTCTTATATGTTCAGGAATTCCCTTAAGATACTGTTCAAGAACAAGTAACTCTTCTAACTCATCAAAAGTTTTAACTTTAGCAGCTTCTACCCAACGTTTGAAACACCTTCTCACTTTGTAAGCATAATCTAAGAATGTTCCCCTTCTCATTCTTTTCTCAAATTCTGAATCTCTCATTGTAGTACTCTGGGGTCATCTGGTAAACTTATAGCACACTGTGTTTAAGTACCTTGTAGTCTTTACACTGATCAGCTGTTAAGGCTAGATAAGCACTTCTCCCTTTACCAATTAAGACACTTTGTAGCAAAACTGACCATTTATCCTCTGGCCATCCCATACCTGAAGCCACTTTCTCAAAGTGATCAAAAAACTCATCTGGAGCTTCTTCAGTAAACTTAGGGATTAACTTCTGTACTCTCACTACATCAAATATAGGGTCTTGATTACCTTGGTTAGGGTTAGATGGTGTTACAGGTAATGTGGATCTAGCTCTTATTAATTCCATTTCCCTTTCATGTCTTGCAATTTCTCTTTCCTCTTTTATCCTCTTTTTTTCCTTCTTTCCTCTTCTGCTGCTTTTTCTTCTTCTCTTTTTCTTCTTTCTTGTTTTTCCCTGTCTATTCTTCCTCTTTCAGCTTGCATTCTCTCTCTTTCAGCTTGCATTTTTAGCTTTATCAAATTCTCTTCTGCTTCAATGCGTTTAAGCTCTAACTCTGCATCACTTTTCTCTTTCTTTTCTGCTTGCTTATTTATGAGATCAGCACGTGCTACATTAAACAACTCTTGAGCCAATTCTAACTCATCTTCATCAGTTATTCTACCAGAGTTTATCAATGATTCCATAGCAATACATCTTATTTGTGCCTTTACCATACTAGTAGACACATGACCATCACATGCCTCTGCTAAAGCGCTCCACTGTGCTCTAGACAGAGTGGTTTCAGACAAAACTTGGATGGAAGGGGCTGCTAAAAATTCCTGAACATTGAACTGAGCCATTTTCCTCTAAGTTATCACTTTACAATTCAATACAATAAATGCAAAACAAAAACTATATGGTCACTCTCCTAACAAAATATATCCCTAACACCACCAGTATATTCTAGAGTGATAATGAAATCTGCTTTCCCGGGTCTCTGGGCACCATTAAACAATGTTACGAAGTGCCAAGTATCTGGTTACCATGCATCAAACATTACCTCACAAAAAGCCAAACACCTGAACCCTCATAACACGTTTAAACGACTGAATACTCTAAAGGCAACAGTGATCCCTTAACACCTACCAGTATTGCAGAAAATCAGACTAAGTTCATCAAAACAGGTGTGAGGTAATCTTGTAAGTAATTAAATTAATCAAAGGGCATCACTCCTTCAACAACTTTAAAACTCTAAGTATTTCCCTGATTTCAGAAATCTAAGTACTTCCCTGGTTCTAAGTCACTTCAAGTTACTTGAAGGAAAGCAAATCAATTACCACTCTATGTCTCTACCTATCATCAATATAGTCATAATCAAAATATAATTATACTGGTGTAATAATTAAAACACTCATAAAAATTTTAAATACAAAAATTTATTATCAAATTCAAAATTTACAAGTGACAAATTCACAATATCAGGGAAAATTACTGTTACTTGAAAACAAAGTAAAGTTTAATTAATTCTTGAATCAAATTAAGTAAAATTAAATCAAAATTAATTTATCACAAAATTCAAGAAAATTAATTCAATCAAAATTCAAAAGTGTTAGGCAATAATTGAAAATTTGAAATTAATTCACAAGTGCTAAACAACAATAAAACTTGAAAAGAATTCTAAGTAAATACAAATTAATTCACAAATGTTAAATTTAAATGTGTAATGATAAAGCAATGAAAATAACTAAGTCAACTAAATTGTGAATGCAAACGAAAATATAAAATAAAAACACACACTTCAATAAGAAAATGAATAAGTGCACAAACAATGGAACAGACACAAACACAAAAAAAAAAAATCAGTAATGTGTAAAAGTGTAAATCTTTTTCACTCAAAAAAAACTGTAACCAACAGTTTTTACCAAACTTTCACAACCATCGGTTATTAGTTAACCACAGTTCCCATCATCATTTAGCTAAACACAATTCCCTATCTGTTATTAGTTGCAACTAATAAAAATATAACACACTTTACCTTGGTATACCAATTTCTTTCTCTGCTGCAGTCTTGTCTTACACAATTTCACAAAAACCAGGCGCCGTTACGAAATGTTTGTTCAGATTCCACAAAAGAAACTAAATAATAATAAATAAACTCTAAGAAATATCAAACATTAAATTCTCACAAGTTACGAGTGACCAAATTTACGTTACGTTAATATAATCTCGATGTCGAGTGAGAGAGAGAGAGAGAGAGGGAGATCTAACTGCCTCGAGGTTCTAAGATCGAATGAAATCTCTTCCTTCACGGAAAAGCTGGAGAGGGGCAGATGTCAAAACGTTCTTGGCACGAAAGCTTCTCGAAAGTTCTGAAATCTGACGCAATCTTACATACAAAATGTGCAACACCCACGTGGGACTTGACAAAGATATACACGTACCAGACGAGTCTGTTAAAAAAAAAAAAAGAAAGACGTACCCGACTCGATTGAGACGGAGGCTGGGCGACAATTAAAATTGACATGTTTTGACAACAACGCTTGAGTCGAGCTCGCTATCAAATGCGCTGACAGAGTAGGGAAGCAAACGGATCTCGCAGACTCTAATCTTAAAGTGTCGACATAAAAGTTAAACATTCACAGTTTCGAACAGACAAAGTTCTCTCTCTTTTTACATTATATACTATATTCTGTTACAACACGTTAATGCGAAATCTGACACAACCATTTTAAAACATCCTATTCTAAGCTATCTAGGAATCTGAAAAATGTTGCACAATCTACATGACATTTTCAAAGAGGGGAAAACATGCATTTTGAAAGTAGCAATATATATATATATATATATATATATATATATATATATATATATATAATATATATATATATATATATATATATATACACATATATATGTATGTATGTATGCATGTATGTATAATCAACCATATGCGTATTTCCTTGAAATGGTAGATGCAGTAAGGTTATACTTATTTTCTCTGGATAATATTGAGGACAAGACAGAAAAAGGAGCAGAGAAGTATTTTTTTGTTTACAATTTTCTGTAAGGCCACAAGTACATGGACCACTTTATGGTCGCCACAGAGTAGCACCAGTGACTTAAACAAGTCACTGAGTGGTGCCACTCAGTTCCAGACTGTCGTTAGCCACAGTTCATTTACACAGGACAGTGTTGAAGCTCAGATGTGGGGATCAGCGACGTCTCGCCAGTCACTTGCCAGACGCTTTCGTGTTTGATAGTTTATAACAATGGAAACCTATGGGTGTCACGGACCCCAGAGGTCCGCTACAGCTTCGATATTATAATAAACAAAAAGAATTCAGCACCAACAGTTGAAACTGGGAATACAAATATAGAAAGAAACACAAACAGAACAAAGGTTTATTTACAAGCTTACTAACAAAGATAAATGGAGAATGGTTTCTCCTATTTACATAACAAAGATAAAATCGTAGAGTATGTGAACAGGGGAAACTTTTTCATAATGAAATACTTGCTGGCCAGTTTTGCAGCTGTCGAAAATCAATGCTCGAAGCGAAGGCTTCACAAAGGAGAAATGACTGGACGACTTGACTCGAATCCGACCAAACTCTCGTGCGCCTTCTTCTTCTCTTATCCTTCGTCTGTTCCTTCTTCTCTTATCTCTCTCTGATGATCTGATGATCTCTGTTGGTCTCTCACTGATGATCTCTTCTCTGATACTTCGTCAGTCGTATATATATGGTGATCTGGGGGCGGGGCCTACCAGCAAACGTCACAGACTCCTGAGATGACAGGAACGTTTTAGAAGGATCTCGACAAAATAATACATCATATTTTGCGGCGTTTTCTGACGATGTGACGGCGCGTGTTGCATTCTACAACAGGCCTGGGGATTCTAGAACAATCATGAGAACAGGCGCCTCCAGCACATGAGCGAATGCCTCCTTGCTGCAGGACTTCTCGAAGAAGATGCGTTTTACTTTCCTTTAACTTATAATTCTTTGCTATAAAGGGATTACCATGACAATGGGAAACCACCTCCCAGCCAATCAGTGGATCATGTACTCGCAGCCTTAAAGAAAACTACTGAAATGGCTATTTGTCTCCCGTCCCCACTTTTCCTCTCCGCTCTCGGATCTTAAAACCTACTGAGGATAGAGGAATACAAATTGGTATGTTAATACACCACCCTCCAATCACCAAACACAAATTGCAACCTTCTAGCCATAGAAGTTTTATTTTATTTCAGGATAAGTTTAGCCTGGCACCGCCGAGCCCAATTCCAGAGGCATCGCCGACATATCTTCACCTAACTGCATTTGGGGAGCAACTGAGCGTTGTGCGATCGTGACTGAGTGTTTTGAACTGCAATACATTGAGACGTTTGTAATGATGTCAATCAAAGACAGTTACAAGATTGTGACACTGCAGACTATCGAGAAGCTTGTCTAGATGCTCAAAGGTGCTTTTTTGAATTTGATTTAGCCAGCCTAGGAAGTCCACCACCGGGACATGAGTGAAAGTTTCATGGACCGTGGCTGAAGGTTACATGGACCGTGGCTGAGAGTTTCATACAGCATTATGCACTGTACAGAAAACTCGAATGTCGAATGCGCCGAAGAAGCTTTGGTGCATTTAATACTGTTTCTATGGTTTTTGCTCTCACTAGTGCCTGAACGGGAAATCTGTATATAAAACGGTGCATTTATATATTTTCATGTACTTTTCGTCACTTCATGTACTTTTCGTCACTATCAAAATTTTTACATTCTGATCTCAGAATTTTTGGTTTCTTGTACACGTGGAAAATCCTAAATATTACCTTGCATGTACTAACGACAAGAAAACTGAAGATACAGTTTCTTGAAATCTTCGGACACCTTTTGCTTAATAATGCGCCGGTCAACTCTAGGAAAGGGGCGGAGCATCAAAGTCCTATAATCATCTATAGCTCAATGCAGTAACAACCTCTATATTAGTCGTTAAAGTTGGTTATGGTAACGTCAGTTCAGAGTAGAATATCGATCACCCTTCTTTAAAACAAACCGTGAAACCTTTCTCACAAGAGATGTTATGATACTAAAATGACGTATAATTCATTAGTAATTGGAAAGGGTATCTTAAAATGAGAAAAAAAAATGTTAAATTTGGACAATAACCAGTAGAAATCGTGGGGAACAATACTGGAAAGAATGCAATATTATGAGAGAGAGAGAGAGAGAGAGAGAGAGAGAGAGAGAGAGAGAGAGAAATCTGCTTACGTGAACTCATAGACTTATTTATTGTTATTTAATTCATATACATATATACTTTGAGAGATTGTTGATATATCTTAAAAGTATGTTCTAGAAGTGAGAGAGAGAGAGAGAGAGAGAGAGAGAGAGAAACTATAGTATTAGTGATGGACTTGTGACGGGGATAGGCAGAGGAAAGATTCCTGGGCAACAGTCTCAGAGTGATATGGTTGCCTAGATCGTGCTTCACCATACTAGATAAAATTTAAAGGAACTTTAGTATTCAAATTAATTCTCTAAGAAATTCATACCCTAATCTTGATTTCATGCGACAGCTGCTATAACATTCAAAGAAGTCGAAAATTTCGACCATAGGCTACGGTCACTCTTGCTTTCTTCATAATAGTCTCTGCTTTTGATAAATGATTGTCATCCTCAAATCATTCACGAGAAAAAACTGCGTAAAGTAAAAATATTGATTACCACTAATAACTCAATATGTATTGCACAGGCAATGAAAGTTTTATATCGCTCAAAGAAAAAAAAATGCTGATGTATTGGGAGATCTTTCAGTCTCGCAGCAAAGTTGTTGCAGCCGTATTAGTTGTGTAGGCTAACTCCGACCTGCTTGTAATGGGAACATAGCCAGAAAATCTTCAAATTAACAGGCTACTTCAACCTTTACAAAGTTTTCCTTTTAATGACAATAGCTTTTTGAACAACTACTAGCATTCGATCCATGTCAGTGTCAAATTCGTTGAAGTGTGAAAGACGTTACGTGAGCCAGTATCCATTGACTTGTGGTTTCCCGCCAAAGTTCTCGGGCGCCTCCTCACATCATAGAAACCGCTCTTGCGGATTTAACTAGATTCGTTAATCCTACCTTAGCCGTCTTAACATTGACCGCCATTGACGCCAGCTAACTTTAAATGCTTTGGAATACAAATATAAATTTATAAAAACTAAAATAATGACCATTACTACTTATGATGATGCAAAATATTCCTGTTCAGTGAGAAAAACGAATAAATATTGTTGTCGGGATACGGAATAACACAACCAGCTATCACTCACTCTATTTTCCAGATCTTTATGAATGAATCCATCTGAGAAATTCCGCTTACTTTCGACATATATCGTGTTTTTAAGTATCTGAACGTTTTTGTTTTGCTGTTTCAACTTATATGATATAATCTGCGTTGTATTTTCATTTTCTAGAGTAAATTTAGAGAGATTATGTGTTTTCAGTAAAAAAAAAAAAAAAAAAAAAAAAAAAAAAAAAGGGAAATTCGATGAACTGTATCTTCAGTTTTCTTGCCGATAATACAATTTTGCTGGAAATGGAGGACCAAGTCCTAAGTGATGATCCTGCATTCGATAAAATATGGTCGACAAGGACATATATGAGAATATGTAAAATAAAAAAAACACTGATAAATGGCTCCTTAAAAACAGTGACCTCGGCTAAGAATTAATCTACTGAAAAGTTAAACAAAATTGTAGAATCGGGCTTATATTTTATTTCACTTATAAATTTGGGTGAAGTATATTTTATAATGAAAATATACTTCATTGAAAATTTCAGTATTAACTTACAAAAGTGAAGTTTATCTCACAGCGAAGATCTACCACTCTCATAATATATACAAATTTAGAATTTAGAATTCCGGTGACTTAGGGCTTCCCTTCCATCTGGTTTGCCTCCACATCTCGCCATTCCCAATTTCCGCTTCCTTTCATTTACTTGTGTGATATCTGCATTAAATTTGCATTGCTTTGATGCAGCTAATTTTATTTCAATGTTTCAGGTATTCGAGCTCCCTTCAATACATTGTCATAAATTAGGGAATTAACCATCTCTATTTACTACCATGTTTACATCATTATTTACAGTTATCGTAAATCTTAGTCCCCTTCCCCTAGGAAATTAATCTTATGGAATAGTTTCTGTGTTGAGAATATTAAATGTACTTTCTTTGTTTATTCATCTTCTTAATAAGCAATGATAATGGTGTTTACTGTGTTATTTACAAAGATACAATAGTTTCCCATTTGATACTTATGAACTTCTTGTTCTACTCTTTCAGTAAAGTATATTCCATCCATTATATTATTGCTTGGATCTGGTTCTGTTATTCTTTAAAATATTTTGCTCATATATTTAAATATTGTCATAAAATTACATATTACTTTTAAGAAGGGAGTTCCTTGTTCATGAAGTCATAATTTTGTTGCGATTATATATAAAGTGATAAGTGGAGGTATCGGATAGTTGCCTGAAGAAAACGATCAGACACTAATACGATATCGTTAATGTTTATTTTTGGCGCAAAAAATCAACTTTCGTACCTTTCTTAATTTTTTGCAAATCTGGAAACTCCTAGTTATTAGGAAATTTGTACTGAACATTCATGAGCATTGTCGGTTTACTCGCAATTGAAATATAATCCTCCTTCTCTCGTGGCAAGTGCTTTTCTCACGCAAAATAAAAACACACACACAGATATATATATATATATATATATATATATATATATATATATATATATATATATATATATATATACATCGGGTGTTTCGAAATTAGAGGTCCCCTCTCCACAGAACAAATGGAAAGTTATGAAGTTTTCTGCTATAGCCTATCTCCAAGTACATTATCATAAGTTTCTATTAAGCTATTTTTCATTTTGCATTTCTTGTATTTTCAGAATGAGTGTCGGAGTTAGATACAGCCATGGCTAACAACTCGGAGGAAATCAGATGGATTGACCGAATCCGGGCTATAACCTTCAGAGAGGCCAGTGATGCTTCATTTCACGTTCCTGGATAGCTAAATACATTAAAAGAGATGAATACTTTGTTAAAAGAAACTGGAACAAAAATCCATATGACTGACATCACAAAAGAGTGAGAATCTTGGAAGGCCTTAAGTCCTTTCTCAGGAGTCGAAAGACAGCTGAGGCAGTGGGTAGACCAAGAAAGTCTTTATGTAAATTGGTGCTTGAGCTAGAAACAAAAAGGGGAAAGAAGAGAAGTTATAGTGCTGTATATCATGTGTTGAAAAAATCTGGTATCAGGCCATTTCATGTTATCAGCAAGCCCAACATCACTCAGCAACAGAGAGGAGACCGTGCATGGTTTTGTGGTTCATTTCTTAAAGATTGGGATGAAGCTGACTTTCTCCATGTTGCCACATCAGATGAATTCTTCATTTACACAGTCAGGAAGCCAAATCATAAAAATGACATCACTTGGGCTGCAAAGTTGGATGATATCAGCGATGACGTGCACTATCACCAAGTTGTGAAATTTCCTGAATGTTTTGGAATTTTTCTGTTTCACAGCCAAACGGTTAATGTGGATTATCTAAGAAAAAAGGACCAAAGTGCTCAGGGAAGTGGAGTTTGAGTCTCAGCTTTTCTGTGACTTGCTGAAATCATACCCCTCAAGAATGCAGGCTGTGGTACAGGCACATGGAGGCCACACAAAATATCAAATACTCGCAGAGAAACTTAAATAAATACTTGTTCTGAATTATTTTTGTTTTTGTCCATATCAATCTTAGTTTATGCTGTAGAGGGGCGCTCTAATTTCGAAACACCCTGTATATATATATAATATATATATATATATATATTAATATATATATATATATATATATATATATATATATAAGAAAATATAAAATTAAATAAATAAATAAAAATAAATAAAAATATATGAATCAATAGAAAAGGTTCTGGTTCTGCACCATACGTATAGTAATACCTATTGCCTGATGAGGAAGGTAAGAGAGGAAAGAGGGGTGCTAAACCGTGCTATGTTTCCTATTGCTTGTGCCTTTTGCAGCGAGGATTTAAATATAACAGAAAATGAGCATGACAATAACCACTTTTTTAACTATATAAATCTTATTTAGCTCTTAATAAAGGTTAATCATGACATTTCATCATAGTTTGGGAAGACTGTTCTTCAGAAATGCATACGATAAAAATTTTTAGCGTTTATCATATTGAGGTATTGTACAGTTCTGAATTAAATTCATATGTCGTTTTGTAAGAATTCATGATATTTCTTACCGGAAATAGTTTGTCTTACAGGGATTTTGCAAAGACAAATGGGTTTCCATTATTATTTCGCAGAGAGGGAGAGAGAGAGAGAGTCTGTGCTATTACAGTTGTATTAAAAAAAAAAAAAAGCCATTATAACCACAGTTTTATTTACCATAAATACTACGCAAAATTTTCGCATATTTCGTGTTTTTGAGTTAATATTTGCATCACTTGGATATAATCCTAATTTATTTCTATTTGTTTCATATATCCTTGACTTTAAACTTGGGAGTTTTTTCTGTGGTGTAATTCCATTCTATTTTAAGATAATTCAGTCAGAATTTTCATCACTCCTAGCAATAACAATACAAGTATCATAAAACTTCAGCTATAGTTTTAGAAATATAAGTAACTGTAAAAAACAAATCAGTGTTAATAGCGCTATTAATTTTGAAAGCAGCAATCTCAGCAGTGCTAACTGTAGCTGGATAGAAGATGGTGTGTAGCTAAACGGCTGTAGCAGCAATATTAAAACAAGGACTAGGATTGTCAGCGGAAGTTGATACAGTTTTCAACAGCGACAAGCTGTATGCGGTTTTTCATTTTAACTGTCTTTACCATCGCTTGGTATAGATATATTTTCAGCATATATGCACAAAGGTATCTCATATAAAGGCTAGTATGTCATTTTTCATATTCACTTGTTTTTCAAATAGGCTTTGTACAAATGAGATATTGCTTTATTTCATTATCCTGTATGAGTTTTATTTATTTATTTTTTATTTCTTTACAAATCATCTTGTCTCAGTTTAAACTCAAATCTTTCGTGTTCTTGTTCACAGAGACCTTAACTAGATCATATATATATTTTCATATGATTTTTTTTTTTCTTATGTTTCGGCGTTGCGCATTCAGCTAGTATCTTCCTATATTTCTCCCTCTCGCCGACTGTGTTGCCTACTCCGTTCCCCTCCATTTTCGGCCTCCCTCAGCTCATTTATCTTATCGAAAACTTGCTGCTTGGAGGAGAAGCCTTTCGAGTTCGGGGGACCCGGCTTCAACTTGCCATATTCATCACCGAAGCTGAAGGGGTTGTTAGGGACCTGACAAGCACTGAGGTGGCAGGATGTAGGACGGGAGGGTAGGGCTCCATGAGAGGAAGGAGAAGGAGTAGGAGAAAGGAGGAAGGCTTCTTGACAACCCCACCCGCTCCCCCGCCCCCGACCCCGAACAGAGTCCAACCTTAGTAATACATATATCTTTAGTGGTAAGTCACACGAAGGATATATTGTTTTCGCAGGAAGGTTATTTCCGCCCGGCCTCTTTGTCATCAGCGAGGTTTCACCAGACCTGCGGTCACTAGCGACGTGGACGTTGGAAAAATAAGTGCAATGTTTTATGGCAATGTTTTGCAGGATATTTTAGTTATGCTCTTCGGGTTGTTCGGAATTTCAGGGAGGAATATAATGGCCTCAAGGAAAACCCGTCGTGGACATATTACTAACGATAGTAGGGTGCACTTTTACCTAAGAATTTAAGTGAAAACGAATGATATTATGCTTATCACTGTATGCAAAACTAAATTTGTAATGACTTAAAAAAATTAGATATCTTAATCCGGCCACTGATAGAAACAAATTTGTTAAATTTTTATAGCGGATTTTCAGACAAAATATCAACAACGTTTTTATATATTAATTCAGTCGAGAAACGAAAGAAAAATATTACACTAATAATTTATTGAGCGCACGCTTTGGTTGTGGTTTTGATATAAATAATCTCCGAATTATCATAAAAACGCTTATATTTGATGGAATTATTTTATGATATAGAGATGTAAGTTGTGAGGTGGTTTTAGAGTGAAGAATTCACAAGCAACTTGAGTCACATTGAGGTACCCGCATGAAATAAAGAGAAGGAAAGAACACCTGAGGAAATCAGTCGGTTTAATTTTTCCATTAACAATATTGACAAGCATTGTTCCTTTGTCCCGGTTTCTATTTTCCCTTGGGTTTCTTCGCATCTCTCTAATATCTGTTGCAGAGTTTGGCGTTCATATTTCTAATTAAATGATGTGTTCATCATCGAAATGGACAGTCGCAAATTTTTCAGAAGTAAAATACATAAAAAAAAATCTTTTTTTCACATACCGAAATTGTCATATTTTTACAACTAAGCAGCCGATAACACGTGGCTTCCCAGCCCTTCTAATTCAACCGGTTTACTAAAGTATTAATATAGTTATTTTTTCAACTTCACAAAAGTGAAATATCTAATTATTTAGCGAGCTTTTTAATTTTCCACTCGAAAAATGGAGAAAGTACACCACATACCGAGCTCAGATGGCTAAGCCGATTTTACAGGAGGGGTTATTAATTCCTTTCCTCAAGGTATAAGAGTTAAATTCTAGTTTTATGTTTGGGAAAATGGTTCTTATATACATACTATATCCTGAGGAATAAGCTGGCAGTAAAACGCCTTGAGGAATTTAGTAAGCGCATTTTTATGTAGAAATTGCTTGGGGTGAGTATACCATTTTACCATACGAGACTGAAGCAGTTAGATATTATATATATATATATATATATATATATATATATATATATATATATATATATATATATATATATATATACCATTCGGGCTACAAATGCCCTTTAATATATAATTTGCTCTACCTCGGAATTGATATATTTTCATATATGTACCGAAGGGGAATTTTTTAGTTGTTAATAATTTTGTCCCCTCATGGGTTCGAACCACCGTCCTGCAGACAGGCGCGAAATCAGGACCGACAGTGACATACCGATTCGGCTAGCAGTGAGGCTATAAGTTCATACCAATTCTGACCTTACAAATTACCGTCGAACTCGGTTTTTCGTAATTAGAATCGATATGAAACCCCCTCTACCATGTTAGCCAATTCGAACGTTTGACGCACGTAGCCATATCATGAATAATTATCACATCAACGTGATTCATATAAACCATTCGGGCTACAAATGTCCTTTGATATCTAATTCGCTCTACATCGGAATTGATATATTTTCATATATGTACCCCCATGAGGGGACGAAATTATTATCAGGAAAAAAATTCCCCTTCGGTACATATATGAAAATATATTAATTCCGAGGTAGAGCGAATTAGATATTAAAGGATATTTGTAGCCCGAATTATTTATATGAATCAGGGTGATGTGATAATTATTCATGACATGGCTATGTGCGTCAAACGTTCGAATTGACTAACATGGTAGAGGGGTTTCATATCGATTCTAATTACGAAAAACTGAGTTCGACGGTAATTTGTAAGGTCAGAATCGGTATGAACTTATAGCCTCACTGCTAGCCGAATCAGTATGTCACTGTCGGTCCTGATTTCGTGGCTGTCCGCAGGACAGTGGTTCGATCCCATGAGGGGACGAAATTATTATCAACTAAAATATTCCCCTTCGGTACATATATGAAAATATATCAATTCTGAGGTAGAGCGAATTAGATATTAAAGGACATTTGTAGCCTGCATGATTTATATGAATCACTGTGATGAGATAATTATTTATATATATATATATATATATATATATATATATATATTTATATATTATATACATATATATATATATTATATATATATATATATATACATATATATATATATATATATATATATATATACATATATATATATATATATATATACATATATATATATATATATATATATATATATATATATATATATATATTTATACATATGTATATATACGTATATGTATATCGTATATATATATATATATATATATATATATATATATATATATATATATATATATATATATATATATATATATATATATATATATATATATATTATATATATACATATGTGAATAACTTGATCACGAAGTATATAAAACGTGATGCTATGTATAAATAAAGATTTTTGCCACAAAGGAAAATGAAAGAGAGATAGCCAAGTACTTTCGGTCTAGTACGACCCTTTACTCAGGCTATCTCGCCTGAGTAAAGGGTCGCACTAGACCGAAAGTGCTTTGCTATCTCGCTTTCATTTTTCCTTTGCGGCAAAAACACATGATATATATATATATATATATATATATATATATATATATATATATATGTGTGTGTGTGTGTGTGTGTGTGTGTGTGTGTGTGTATGTGTGTGAGTGTGCGTGTCCAATGTAGCACGAAGAAAGACGTGCTTGAGAATATCACAAATCCATATAAGGAGGTGAGTGAAAACCGGGACTTTGAACAAGTACTCTCGTAGTTTATTCCACATTTTCAAGTTAACACTGAATGCAAGAGTAGTTGACAAAGCTTTATATACAAAAACAGAAGGGTAGCAGCAGGTTCACTGTTTCGTAATCTGGGCAGCATGTTCTTTAAGTAAAAGAGACAATGAAAGAGGATGAGGATATAACCAGAATGGAGAATTACATTCGTTGTTTGCATGGCTTCAGTAAAAATGGACTCCAACAGATTCATTTTGCAGTAATAGTTGACCCTATAGATTATCGAATAATTGTCACAGTTAATAACATGGCCTGTCTTAAGCCAATGATTCACAATGCCATTATTTGTTACACCTCTTGAAATGGCATATAAGTGATGAGAGCATCTCACTTTTAGTCCTTTTGATGTTTGACCAATATAAATCTTATTAAAGTCTTTAAAAGGAATACTGTCAACAATATTTTTTAAATTAGGCGGGATATTGTTAACTAGTTTATTTCTCAAAATATTATTACATTTAAATACTAAATTAAAATCAACAGTTTTTAAAATGGGTACAGAAGGAATGAAATTAGAATGAAATGGCACACAGAGAATATTCTTAAGGTCTTTGTTAATACTGGTTGGACTTTAATATGTCTTATTTTCTTTATTTTTACAAAGTTCCAAAAAATATGGAGGATAACATGATGAGTCTACTATTTTACACATAGTTTTTAACTCATCTTCCAAAAACTCGGGACTGCAGATTCTAAGAACTTTAAGATACATACTGAAAAATGTTGACACCTTAATTTGTTTAGCATGGTTGGAGGAAAAATGAATGTATGACAAATTATTAATGGGTTTCCTATATACATAAAAAATTGGTATTATTTCTGATAACTAGGAGCTCCAAAAATTATATTCAATTATCTTCTTCATATTCTTTTGTGAATTTTATGGATGGTACAAGATTATTAATAGTATACAAGAAATCAGGAATGCTTACATTTTCTTTTACAATATAAAAACAATTGTCTGCATATCTAACCTAAAAGATCTGAGAAAATAAATTTCTTAGAATAAGTTTACACTCAAATACTACAAGTAAATATCAGACAAAAGTGGCAAAAGACAGTTCCTCATATCCATACCAAATATTTGTTCATAAAAATTACCATTGAAAGTGAATTTGCAATTTTTTATATAAAGGGATATCAAATTTGTAATTACATTGGTAGGTAATTCTAGATTATACAAGTCCAAAAGTTGTGATAAATATTAAAGTAAGTCATCAATAAGAACCTTAGTGAATAAAGATGTCACATCAAAACTGGTTACTTCAAATACCTAATAAAATAGCGAATTTCCCAAAAAGGTTTACAGATGCAATTCATGAAATGATGAAAGATAAAAGTTTGTATATTACTAAAACTGTCTAATCTAATTGTTTTGTAATAATAGATAAAATTCTAGTACTTACAAACAACTACGGAAAGACCCAATAAAAAGAGTGAGTTCTCAAAAAAAAGCATACTAAAGGAATTAAGTTCAATAAAAGAGAAAGTGCCGAGGATAGGCCCATATTTACCCTACATGTACGGATTAATCAAGATCCATAAAAGAGATTTTCCTATTCGGCCCATTATCAGTTTAACCGGTTCTATCAGATATAAACTTTCTAAATATCTAGTTAAACGACTATCACCTATCCTGGGTACTGTTTCAAATTCCCTTTTATAAAACGGTTGATTTCTGTGCTAGACTTTCATATATAGAATTATCCAGTACTGACTAATTAACCAATTTTGATGTGACATCTTTATTTTCTAAGGTTCCTAATTATAACTTACTTCAATATTTATCATAACATTTTGACTTGTACAATTTGGAATTACCCACCAATGTCATTATAAATTCATCCTTTTGTATAAAAAAAAAATGTAAATTTAATTTGAATGGTAATTTTTATAAACAAATAATTAGTATGGCTATGGGGAACCCTCTTTCGCCACTTTTATCTAATTACTACACTGAATTCTTTGAGTTTAGACTTCTTCCAAGAAATTTATTCTCTAAAGTGTTTTAGGTTAAAGATGTAGACGACCGTTTTGTAATGTAAAATAAAATGTAAATAGTCCTGATTTCTAACATACAGTTAATAATCTTGTAACATCCATAAAATTCACAATAAAATATGAAGAAAATAATTGTGTACCATTTTTGGATTTCTTAGTTATTAGAAAATAACACTAATTTTAGTTTTATAGCATATAAGAAACCCACGAATAATTTGTCATATATTCATTTTTACGGCAATCATGCTAAACAAATTAAAGTGGCAACATTTTCCATTATGTGTCTTAGAACTCTTAGAATTTGTAGTTCTGAATTTTTAAAAGATGACTTTGAAATTAATGATAAAATAGGAGAATCATTATGTTACCTTCCGTATTTTTTTTAACTTTGTGAAAATATAGCAAAAAGACACATTACAATCCAACCAGTGTTAACAAAGAACTTAAGAATATTCCCTGTGTATCATTTCATCCTAATTTCATTCTTGCTGTACCTATTTTAAAAATTATTGGTATTAACTTAGTGTTTAAATACGATAATATTTTGAGAAATACACTAATTAAGAAAGGCCCACCTAGTTCAAATAATGGTATATAGTATTCCTTGCAAAGAATGTAATAGATGGTCAAACATCATAAGGACTAATAGTGAGATTCTCCCAGCTCAAATATGCCATTTCAAGAGGCTTATTAACTAATGAAATTGTGGATCATTGGCTTAAGACAGGCCATGCTAGTAACGGGGATAATTCCTCGATAATCCACAAGGTCAATGACCACTGCAAAACGAATTTGTTGTAGTCCTTTTTATGGAAGCCACATCTCTGCGCAGGCGCCACCTTACCCTGTCAGCAATTTTTGTTCCCAAGGCAACCAACTCACCACTTAAACTTTTATCGTAATGATTGATTAAATAAAGTAAATTTTGATGTTTTAACGTAACTCATTTCAATCTTCCTACTATCATCTCGCCTTTCACCAGAGAATTTAGTGTTGTTTTGCTTTCAATAACAAATTAGAATTGTGTTGTGTTGTTAATCGCGCTCTTTTTACTCCAGCATCAGCTGTTCGCCATCGCATGTTTGCGTGCTATACTCACCCATTGCTCACGTTCCACTTAGTATCGCTCACAGGCTCGCTGAGCGAAAGTATCATTTCACTTCGTCCTTAACGTAACCTCTCATTAATAAATACTCTGCTAACACCTTTTAAATTCCTTACCGCCATTTCTAACTTGTCACTTAGGGAGCTAGGTACTTTATGTATATTAAACGTAAATCTCAATAAATCTCCTTTAAAGAATTGTTAACGTAAACGAATTGTAAATCATTCTAGCCAAAGCCTTTTACAAGTAACGTAAAAATCGTTCATCGCCAGTGCACAGTATTTACCTAATACTTATTCAAAGGCAATTCTTATGTAAAGAAATATTCAACGCAAATTGCATCACAGTATATTAAAGTAGTTTGTCACATATCATTTTTTACGCTCTCAGAGAGAGAGAGAGAGAAAGAGAACCCATTATTCAAAAGCCAAGAGAACTACATTTATTACCTTACTCGTGAAGCACTGACATTATTTTAGTCTCTTCTGACTTTCATTTACCCAGAGCATGTTATATATGCTCACGTGTCCCTTGAAGTCTCACAGGCATTATTTCCTTTACTGAGTACTTCAGCCAAGGACTGAGCACTTTTAATTTACCACTTCCTGTTGAGCCCAAGAGGTCTTTTTCATTTCTTATTTGCCACAAGACTTACATATACTGCAAGCACAAACTGCACATAGAGTGCCAACGCAACTCCACTACTTCCATATAAGGAAGCCGCTACCAGTGTAGGACTGGCCACCACCAGTGCATGTCAGGCCCTACCAATTTACGGTGCCACTAATCTGTGGCACTGTCCTCAACTAGGCTGCTGAAGTACTCCCCCTTTGCTTTCTCTCTTACACCGTTACACTCTGCCTCGAGGAGTGTGCCATTTTCCTTCAGTATATTTGAGTATACTGCCTTTTAGTGTCATCCCACGGGACCCACCAGCACGCTACCAGTGCTGCATGGAGAAGGACTACAAAAGAGCCGATACATCAGCACTCTATTAGTGCTGCACCAAAGAATGCTTCCATAAATGCCACTGCACCTGTATAGGATGTACAGGTAGCCCATTTACCTGCGTATCCGCCATTCCGGAACGCCCATTCACTAGTGTTTCCGTGCATAAGTTTCACTACTCCTTCCGGATCACTCCACCAAGGAACGCCTCTATAAGAGCTGCTACACCTGTATAGGACATACAGATTGCCCATTCATTGCGTATCCACGATTCAGGATCGCCCATTTATCAGTGCCTCCACGCATAAGGGTGTTCAAGCCTTCTGGAGCACTCCATTCATTGCATATCCACTTAAAAGGACTATCATTCCTTCAGGAACGCCCATCAGTGTGACCTCTACACGGCACACTCTGCTACAGTATCACCTTATCAAGAAGGTGCATTCAAGAAGTGCCACCAACTTAAAGGACACTTCCCAAGTGCCCCAGTGTGCACCCAGTCTTTTCAGATGTTGTTTCATTACCACATTTGCAGAACCCATTTCTAGGTGAGTACCACCTTACCAAATAGGCACTCCTATCCAGTACTATTCCTGGCCATCCTTTTCATATCTAACTGAGCCTCTACTGCATAGCCCAAGGGAAACGTCTTTCACTGCTTCCAAACCCCAGTCCCCAGATCAAGAGCTGGACTAGTGGTAAGAGGTGGTTGCGGAGGTTCTGCACCACTTGCTGCATACGTGGGCATGCTGCAGACTCCAAACAGTGCCCGAATCAGTCCCTACCTTGGGAAGAGTTTCCAGGGTGAACTCCTCCAGGGCTACCATGCAGCCCTCCCTGATGAACAGTCTCCTGAAGCCTATCGGTGGGTACATGTATGGTCTATGCAGAAGCCAAGGTCTCCCTCATTTCAAGAAAGGCACTGCCTAGGGGTGCCAAAATCCAGAAGGATGAAGAAATCCGGTTTGAATGGATAAATGGCAACCTCTATTCTGTTCCCGCCTGGGAGTAGTGAATAAATTCCATGATGTCTACCGTGTCATATTGGACCATGAGCTCCTAAAACCATATCTTCCCTGGATACCGCTCCCACTACCAGATGCACCGGACCCATGCAGCATGCCCCAGAACACATCCTCAGTTTTGGAGTCAGAGACTAGTGTCTCCAATGTCACCGACATCACCCCTATTCATGAATCATGACCCTGGTCCTGACCCACTGCCAGAGCCAGAAGTTCCCACCGCATCCTGCCACTCTCTTGCCACTTCACTGCCTGCCTCCTCCATTCCTGAAGAGGTACTCCCCTCCAGTCCTATTCCAGACCATCCTCCACAAGCTTCCCAACAACCGTACCCATGGTGATAGAGAGGCTCCAAACCCTCATGACTCTGGGTAAGGAGGCTGGTTATACTGGACTTGGCTAGTGGCTGAAGGCGCAGCTGGATGCCACACACCAGCAATAAAGGGAAGCAAGAGAAAAGCTGAGAAAAGCAAGAGAAGAAGAGAGGAAGGCAAAAGAAGAAGAGAGGAAGGCAAGAGAAGAAAGGTGGAAGCATGAGCTAGTTCTCTTGGATGAAGAGATCAAGCTAGAGAGAGCACGTAAGGAGAGCGCTGAAGCTCTGGCCACTTGGCAAGCTTCCAGCCCCACATCTACGGTGCCTCACAATCCCATGTCTCCTGCCAACCTCTAGCTGCTTCACTGCCTGCCTCCTTCACTTCGGCAGAGGTGAGCCAACCAGTCAACCTTGGACTTGTTCCCAAGGGTGATTCGGAGGAGGATTCTTTAACCTCCCATGTCTGATCACTGCCAGAGAGGACTCTTCACCTGTGCCAGAGCACACTGCAAGCCTTGGTGACCCCACAGATTCGTGACCTGTGGTGCCATCTCAGCCCAATCATCCAGTGCCAAGGAAGAAGTTCTGGAGAAGGTTCTGCCGAGACTGTGGCCACAAGGGTCATGTGTTCGCAAGCTATGGAGGGTGCACAAATAACAATATTCCTGCCATTGCTATGGCCATTACAAACTCATCTTCATTGGGACCCCGGCTAAAGGCCCTATAACCATGGCACCTCTACAAAGCCACTATCCTACAAGACACGTCAGTGCTTTTAACGACTGGCTCACAAATCTCCCTATTACGGGAAGACCAATTCCCCACGGGGCTAACGTTGATAACATCACCTAATCACCATTGAGGGTATCAACCATATCAAGCTGATCCTTCCCACCATCAAACTGAGAGTCTCAAAACCTCACTTATCAAAAATAAGTACCCTTGCAGTAGCAAGCTACATTCCAGGACCTCAAATCCTCTCATACCCAACAACCTAGGGGTCCTAACCCTACAACCAACTACTCCAACGCAAGGAGCCACCAAAGGCCTACTTCCTCCCGGAAGTACGGCCACCACCAGTTTCCCTCTTCACCAAGGAGGGAAATTGACCATTCCCAGTTCCGCTGCAAAACCTGCAACATATTCGTAATAGGGCACTCCACAAATTGGCCTGGTACCCTAGCAAGCTAAGAGCAACAGACACTGTCAATTCTCCAAAAGGCTCAGCGTTCCACAGGAGACAGAAACCTCTGTCTCCCATCACCACAGGCACACCGAGAAGTTTGGCACCTCCAGCACCGGACCCAGGTACGCATAGATGCTAACTCTCTGCCAGTGCCACTCGGGAGCACTGAGCAGTGCCATGATCCATCCAGCCCAGACATAGAGCCACCACAATCATTAACCTCTGCACCTGGACCTGAACTAGTGCCGGCACCCAACTTTAACCTAACAAAGGATACTCCTACAGGAGCTCTGCCAACCCTCATGGAGCTTAACACAGCCCATTGCCACTCTCCAACTCCAGATCCTTCTTTTTCCTCATCACACATGTTGGCCGAGGATGAACCTCCGGCAGACCGCTTCGTCACACCTTCACTGGTCGACCAGGAGCTGCCCGACCAGGAGTCAGCCTTGAGTCTTACCCTTACAACGGCTGTCGCAACAGCCAGAGTGAGGGCCTCCCCTTCAGTAGGTTCTACCTCTACAACAGTTGCTGCAGCTGCCAAAGTAAGGTGTTGTCCTGTAGTCCCTGGGGCTACCACTGCCTCTGCTCCTGACAACGTTTCTGGCCTTTCCCCACAGTTGGTACCTCCATCACCTCCTAGGACTGGTGTAGCCATGCCCTGGATGAATAAGAAGAAGAAGGGCCGTAATAAATTCACTACTAACACCAAAGAGCCACATGCCCTCCTTGGCACCTATGCCCTAGGTACAGTGCCATATTCAATTGCAGAGTGATCCTGGCACCTACCCAGAGAAGGTAACAAGCCTGATCTCTGCTAGTAGACCAACATCCTCTAACCCCTAGACTTGTACTACTAACCCTCACTTAAATGTCATAATTAACTCATCCAATTCTCATCCTGGTAAACTCCTAATCACTCATCACCCTCACGCATCATTACCTCACCTTACAAATTTTAACCCTTCAGGTCAATAAACCTCCGTTATTGTGTACTACATTCTGGAATGATTGTGTCGTTTTTTATTAATTGCATAGAGTA
>NC_061100.1:60859703-60894703 GCF_015104395.2 Macrobrachium nipponense
ATATTAATATATAATTATATATATTATCAATAATATATAATTTTATATTAGTAATAATATACCTATTATTCAATTATATATATATTCAATAATAATCTAACATGATATATACATTTATATATATAGATATATATCATATAGTATATTAATATATAATATATAAGTATATATAATAAAGCCACAATACCACGGGAAATGAAAGTCAGGAATCCAAGCGCTTTTGTCTTTATTCAGACATCGTCAAGGAGCTACTAAAGTACAATCGGAGAGGGAAGGCCTCAGGTACAAACAAGATCAGGAATACCAGATGGTTAATTATCAAAAGAGTAAAAATTAAAAGGGATAATCCAGGATTATCGGATATCACACGGTCACAAACAGATTCTGACCCTAACCGAAAATTACAAAGTATCTTTAAACAGTCCAAAACATGTAAAAACTGAATATATTAATTTTGTGCTTATATTTATCTACAACTTTTTTCATTATGAAAGCATCAAGTTTAAATAAACCAAGACTTAAATTTAGAACATTTCTATTATTTGACTTGATAAAACAAGATTCAATGATATTCCTTTTAACTGTGTCATTACATGGGACTAAGGCTCTTGCTTGACTCCATTTAATAGGATGGTCTAAATCTCTCATATGTACAAAATAATGCATTCGATATTTCCCCAGTTCTCACAGAATATTGATGTTGCTTAAGACGCTGTGAAAGAGAGGTTTGCGGTCTGTCCGTAATAGACTTTATCACACTTTTTGCAAGAAATTTCATATATTCAGCCTGGAAGATCTTTAGAAGAATTTTTGATTACTAAACTCTTGACATTAATATTACTGAAAACAACATTTATGTTAAAAAGCTTTAAAATTCTAGGAATATCTAAAAACCTTTCCTCATAAGGTAATTTTAGATGTTATGCTTACTAAATTCAAGTTTGTCATTAGTTGAATAAAATGTTTTTCTAGCTCTTTTCCATGCCACATCTACAAAAGTCCTTGGGTATTTAAGTTTCAATGCAATATCATAAATAGTTTTAATTTCAGCGTCAATAAACTGCGGGCTACAGACACGTAAAGCCCTTAGGAACATCCCAGAAAAAACAGAGAATTTAACATTTTGATGGTGATTGGAGTAGTAATGAACAAGAGGTAATAGTTGATTTTCGAAAGACTGAAAAGGTGAAATTTCTATCATTTCTATGGACAGTTACATCAAGAAAATTCAAATTACAACTTTCTTTCTTCCTCTACAGTAAATTTTATAGAAGGACTAAATTATTGAGATTATTAAGGAATTCCTGGAGGTTTTCGTGAACTGGCCAAATACAGAAGATATCATCCACGTATCTAAACCAAATAACTTTTTGGGGCAAAACAAAATCTTGGTAAGAGTTTTGTCTCAAAAAATTCCATGTAAATATTGCTAAGGACAGGAGATAAGGGATTACCCAAGGCCATGCTAAACTTTTTGTACAAAAAAAATTCCCCATTGAAACAAAATTTACTATCTTTGATACATAACCTTATGAGACTACGAGATTTTCTACACTTAATGGAATGTCATGACGCTCTAATTCCTCTTCCAAATATTCAAGTAAGTCATCTACAGGCACTTTTGTAAATAAAGAGACAACATCAAAACTAACCATATTAAAATCATAATTCAATTTAAACTATTCAATTTGTTTATAAAATAAAACAACATTGTTTTTAACATTCGTGTTAGAAATATTTCCTACCAAAGGAGTAAGAATTTTTACAAGCCATTTAGATAAATACGAAACTGAGCCCACTGAACTAATGATTGGTCTGATAGGGTTATTGATTTTATGTGTCTTGACTAAACCATACATGTAAGGTAGGGAGGCGCATTGCGGTGTAAACTGTTTAATTAAATGGTCCAAGCCCTTCAAAATGGATTTAATTTGTTTATTAAAATGGGAGTTAACTGTCTGTGTATATATATATATATATATATATATATATATATATATATATATATATATATATATATATATATATATATACACTGTGGTACCTCAGGATACGAAATTAATCCGTCTTGAGGCGGCCTTCGTAACCTGAGTTTTTCGTATCTTGAACCGCATTTTACATGTAAATTGCCTAATTCGTTCCAAGCCCTACACCCGAGTAAATGAAAAAAGTTGTAGATAAATATAAGCAACAAAATTAATATATTCAGTTCTTACATGTTTTGAACTGTACGGATCCTTTGTAGTTTCTGTTAGGGTTAAATCCATGTTTAGGTTTGTGACCGTGTGATATCCGATAATCCTGGATTATCTTTTTAAATTTTACTCTTTTGACAATTAACCATCTGGTATTTTTTATCTTGTTTACCTGATAACTTTCTCTCCAATTGTATTTCATTCGTTCCTTGACAATGTCTTAATACAAACAAAAGCACTTGGATTTCAGTTTTTCATTTTCCAGTGGTATTCGCTTATATATATATATATATATATATATATATATATATATATATATATATATATATATATATATATATATATACATATACATATATAAATATATATATGTGTACTATATTATATATATATATATATATATATATATTTATATATATATATATATATATATATATATATATATATATATACATACATACTACATATAGAACATAATGTGCAAGTCAAGAAACCTGGAGTAACCGACGAAGACAGACTTAGAATGTAGGATATCTGTGCTTTTTTCAATCATTTTGTTTATTGGAGTATTAAGTAACTATGCCTTCGAAGTTTTCAACAGCTAAATTATGAATGTAGCTGTAAAAGAAGTTATTGATTGAGAGAACATATATAAATGAATTAAAACTAATACATGTTTTCCATAAGTGATTTAAGACACGGTCACTAAAAGAAGAGCAAAAAGTGAATGAATCCATGTATACAGCCAGATAAGCGTAAGATCTTCAGTTAACATGGAGCAGAGTACTAAGTTATTTATATTAACTATATGAGATTTCAATATCCGTCTAGTACAAGAGATTGCTTTGTAATAAAATATGCCTCTAGTATCAAACAGGTAAACATGTCAATAGGTTAAGAGAACTGCTACTTCAAAAAAATATTCTCTAGGGAATTTAATCATGCTTAAAATTCAGAGCTGCTGATTGTTATTATTACGATTGTGTAAGTGCACTCATTAATGTGATGACTTGAGATATTTTCTATAAAACAAATAAATTCCCCATGTCTTTTTATGTTATATTCTGAAAACGTGTATTTAAGCTATGATGAGGCTCTTATTACGCTAGTCTTTTATGAAGTAATAATGTTACCGTTAAGTTAATGATAGAAAAGTCAAATATCGAAAGGGAGGTTGTATGAATAAACCTTGATAGAGGCAGCGTCCACAGATAAAAACAGAGAAAATATATTGTTGATAAATACCTTAAATCAATCATGAATCCTTAAACGTACTTAGGAAGGTCTTTAGACAACCTTTTTCATTTATCTCATTTATGTATATGTAGTCTACTACTCTACTCATCGTAACTCATTGTCATCATGTTAAATTCAATCTACTTATATGATCCTATCCAGTGTATGCCAAAGGTCAAGGACAGACCTGTCCTAAATTCTGAATGTTCAATGGTCAACATTTTATTATATATATATATATATATATATATATATATATATATATATATATATATATATATATATATATACCCTTCCCTTTTCTAAAGGCAGTTCATATTCTCGAGTTGCCCATCTGAACAGAAAGCCTCTGTTCTCTCTAAAATATCTCTATTCCTAGTGGCTGCCTTGGAATTAATCTCCAAAGGTGTCTTGAATGGGAGTGGAGCACCTCTAGGCCGAGATTTTAAAAGGATGAGGCCACAGCAGCTTGCTCTCAGAAATTAGACACCTCTCACTGGCAGAACGCCACTTCCACCCTTTTGCTCCCCTGCTTCTTCTGGGGATCCAGTACGTGTTCTTTTACCATCCATAGTGCACAGATCGATCAGCCTCTTGTCTGTATTTCATTTCATTCTTCCAAGGCGATTTCCCCCCCTTGGCTCAGACTCTCACTCCCCAGTTTTGGTTCAGTGCTGTGATTCATTTCCCTTGTGATCCTAGTAATGATATTAAACATACCCTAATTATTCAAGCAACATAGTATTCCTTTCTGTATTAGCTCTCAGTCATTCAAAGTCCCCTTGAGGGAGCTTTGACATGCAATACTAAGAGCAAGTAATGTGCAACGTTTATTCACGTGTCCATCATCTTAGTTCTGATGCCAGAAAGCAATCTCTTTGCAGATAAATATCGTGCCTCGTTGTGAGAACAAAATTGGGAACCCCTGGATATGACACCTGAATTTACATAACCTGATTTGCGCAAATCATATCTATATCTGAGTCATTTCTTAGTCACATGTTTCCAGTGGACCTGCATTAATTTCTAGACCTACACATAATTTAAATGTAAATATAGTTCATGTAAACTAAATTCCAGAATTTTATGTAAATTCCTCCTTTCAGTAATATCGTCTTTCAGCCGTAGATTTTTGTTTGTTATAACCCTCATCCTTCCATGCGAGGCCATTTTAGGAGTGCCAGTAAGTTACATCCCCCACACTTTATACTGGTGGAACGAGCAGTTCAGAACCATATATATATATATATATATATATATATATATATATATATATATATATATATATATATATATATATATATATTTTAATGCCTCGGCAACGATATGTCCTGGTGACTTGGTTCTTGGCTCGCTCGTCTTCCTGCCAGTATTCCAACATCCTGTCAGACCCTCCGTCTCGTTTTTCGTTTAAGTCACGTACAAGGAAACTGTTACAGATCCTTTCTGTAAACTTCACAAACAGATTTATATATCTCCAATATTTTTACTATGATCATTATGAAAACTGATGACAATTATATTTTTTTTACTGCCTTCATGTAACTATTTTCACAAATGCACTGCAGCAAGAACACTTCAGTCACGTCGTTGTCAATGACCTTGACCTTTTTTTCTCTTGACTTCAAAGTGCTGTTGCCTAAAAGGCAGATATGTATTCCACCATAAGTATTTCCTTCTTTTTAAGGTCGGGAAGATTTTACAAAGTTGTTAAGAAATACATTTAATAGCAAAAACACTAAAAGCCAACGAGCACAAGGCTAATATTTCATCGATAATATCATTGGTGTGGCTAAATGTTGATGTTAGATTTCCTAACTCCATTATGATTTGCTCTATACGTTATCATTCGTTATTTTTCTTTCACGAAGCTAACTGAAAAAAATGAAAAAAGAAATGCAGCAAAAACAAAGGGAGGAATGGAAGCATCATGAGAGCCACAGCTCCAGAGCCGCAGGTGTTTCTTATTCCTTGCGTTGTTTTAATTATCAAAGTTTCGCCGACAAAGAGCTTGGGAACCTTGCCTGGGAAAACGGCGTTATAATTAGGGACCTGTATATCAAATTCAAATTACAGCTTCTACTTTTTTATCTCTGTTCTTTGAACTTGTATACAATGTATACATGCATACATACACATGAAGACACACACACACACACACACACACACACACACATATATATATATATATATATATATATATAATATATATATATATATATATATATATATATATATATATGCTTAAAAATCACAGTAGATGCACGTGACTTCACTAAATAAGCGAATACCACAGGAAAATGATAGTCAGAAATCCAAGCGCTTTCGTCTTTACTATGGCATTGTCAAGGAACGAATGAAATACAGTTGGAGAAAAAGTTATCGGGTAAACAACAAGATCAAGAATACCAGATGGTTAACTGTCAAAAGGGTAACAATAAAAGATATAATCTAGGATTATCGGATATCACACGGTCACAAAGCTAAACTTAGATATTAACACTAAGAGAACCTACAAAGTATCCTCTTAGTCCAAAACATGTAAAAAACTGAATATATAAATTTTGTTGCTTATATTTATCTACAACTTTTTTCATTATGAAGGCATTAAGTTTAAATAAACCAAGACTTAAATTTAGAACATTTCCATTATTTGACTTGATGAAACAAGATTCAATGATATTCCTTTTAACTTTGTCATTACATGGAATTTAGGCTCTTGCTTGACTCCAGCTAATAGGATGATCTAAATCTCTCATATGTACGAATAATGCATTCGATATTTGCCCAATTCTCACAGAATATTGGTGCTGTTTGAGATGTTGTGAAAGAGATTTACCGGTTTGTCCGTAACAGACTTAATCAATTATCTCTTTAATTTTTACCCTTTTGACAATCAACCGTCTGGTATCATTTTCTGTTTACTGATTCATATATATATTATATATATATATATATATATATATATATATTAGATATATATATATATATATGTACATATGTTACATATATGTACATATATAAAATATATATATAAGGAGAAAAGACTGGGTGGAAACCATATCCGGTATAGCCTTTATTTCTAATCTTAGAAATTACCCCGAAACTGGTCAGGATTCACAGCCTGGAGTAAGAAATACTCTGGCTTTTTACAAAGATTTAGTTTCTATTCACTTGATCGTATTTTGGGGAGGTAATTTTTGATTTTTTTTTTCTTTTTTACTTAGCAATAAACATGATTATTGCAACTCATCTAATAAGTGTCGCAATTACATCGAAATAACACGAAAGCACAACGACTACCCGTTTCATTTATGTATGGATCATGTTATGTAAATTTCATATTTATTGTTTATACTATTATTCATTAAACTCCGCCCCCGACCGCTTTTTTTTATTATACTCCCATGCCTTCAAGGTAAGGATAAAGAAAAATCAACAGCCCAGAGCTTCTTGGCACTCTAGCATCTCTCTAGCCTCTCTCCTCATCTCTCCTCGCTCTCTCTCGCTCCCCTCCCTCTCTCTCTCTCTCTCTCTCTCTAGTCAGAAAATAATTGACAAAACGGTATTTCCATGTACGCCTTTGCCTCGTTGATACTGCAACAGTGTATGAAATGGTCCAGATTTTGTAACCTTTTATTCCCCCGTTATTCCAGAAAAAGGAAAAATAAAGGTTTTGTAAAGCGGTACACCGAGCGTCCTCCGCGTTTCTAAGTACCAGAACGGAGTTTGAAACTGCATACTTAGTTTCAGAAGTAAAAGAAATTTTGGGATAAGACCTGAGAGCGTTATTAGATCGTATATGTTTGTTGATTTCTCCTTTCGGAACATTGGAAATGGAATTGAATGCATTAATACACATACACATTGTATATATATAGTATATGTATAGTGCATATATATTATTCATATATATATATATATATATATAATATATATATATATATATATATATATATATATATATATATATATATATATATATGTATATGGGAATAACACAGGAAAATGATAGGCAGAAAGCCAAACTCTTTCGTCTTCACTAAGACATTGTCAAGAAACGAATGAAATACAGTTGGAAAGAAAGTTACCAGGTAAACAAAAGGATCAAGAAAACCAGTTGTTAATTGATAAAAGGGCGTTATTGATCCTTTTGTTTACCTGGTAACTGTCTTTACAACTGTATTTCATTCGCTTCTTGACAATGTCTTAGTAAAGACGAAAGCACTTGGATTTCTGCCTAACATTTTCCTGTGGTATTCGCTTATTTCATTAAGTCACGTGCACCTACTGTGATTTTTTAAGCAAGCACATGATGTTGGGTCATTCGTATCAACATCTTTTGAATCAAATAACAGGGAAGTAGACAACAGATACTTGCGTATGACAGTCGCAGGGTATAACATCCAACGGGACGCCTTCCTATACATAGGCATAACATGTACATCTGGTGGCAGTCGGACGTCTCTATGTCAACCGAAGCTTACGGAATCATAGAAAATGTAACATATCAGAAGTCAACAGAGGAAAGAGGATCTTCAAGCAACCCAGAGGCAATACAAAAACATCCTACGAACACTAAGAAATGTCTTTCATCGAGATGCATTCAAGAGGCGATAGCATAGTCTAGTGAACATCTTTCATCACATATCTTCAAGAAACAAACTGGAAGTGTCTGCAGCATCGGATCTTCAACGGGGAGCGAATCATTCTACAAACAAACAACGCATGATCAGGTGAGTCGAGATATCGGTCAACCGATATCTCGAGCAGGACGGAAGAAAGGCGAGGCCGTGACGTCATCAAAACACTACAATCTCCCTCTTAAATACTGCAGCTAAGTACAATTCTTTATTCACTTTTTGGTGTGTGTCAGTGAGTGTTCTCCATACACAGGTCGATCGTCCATTATTCCTGGGGGTGAGTTATATGTTAATCTTAATCTTCCTTCCTTGCAGGAATCTATCTTCAACTACGGATTCTCGCCCTGCAGGCCTTTTTATCTTTGTTGCTAATTTTTTTTCTTCCAGAAGTTCTCCGGAAATATCTTTATCATATTATCTGTTTTTAACCTTATCATTTTGGGGGACTCTGTTATTATCTGCAACACATTTTTCTTATTTTATATTGCATATGCGTAGATATTTTGATAGGATTGCTAGGAATCGTAGTGATAAGAAAAAAGCAAAAGTCACCATGGCTACTACTGCTGCAGCGAGTTCTCCCGCACCCAGTAACCCTAACCCAGTTGTTACTTTGGTTAGCACATGGTCTGCAATTGCTCCCTTTCAAGGCCGGGTCAATGGGTTCTTACCTCAAAGTGTCGAGTCTTGGATCTCGTCAGTAGATGCTCATTTAAAAGCAAAATGCATCACTGACCCACCTGTACAATTACAGGAAGCTAAAAGTTTCATTGACTTTGCTAAAGGAGATGCAGGTTTGTACCTGAGAGGAGTCTCTTTCCAAGAGGCAGTTACATGGGATGAATTTAAAATTAGGTTACGTGCCATATATGGCGGTGAAGAAGCCTTGGACGTAGTTTTAGCTTTGAGGAACATCCTTAATCAGGCCTTTATGACTCAGCTTAATGTTGTAGAGAGGGCAGCACTAATTGCTGACTGACTGAATGAATATCAGGATAGTTTGCGTAATTCCACTTGGGTTACGAGAGGGAATATGGCTGTGAAAGATTTTATCAGGCTCACATATTTAACATGCATAACAGTTATGTTGCCTGAAGCTCTGGTACGGTGTTTTGACAAGAAGCTAGCGCCCGACAGTACGGAACTAGACATATATAAACAAATCAAAAAACATATGTCTAAGTGCACTGATCTCGACCCCTTGCTTACTCAAGTTTTGCAAAAAATGAAAGTAAACCACAGCAAGTAAATATAGTCAATAATAACGCAGCAGGGGTAACTTGTTACAATTGGAGACTGTAGAACCCGTTATTGTTCGATTCATAACAGCTCCAGTCATTCATACAATCATTGCCTCTCACGTAACCAACAACAGAATGCCAAAAACACACAAACCGTTGCCAATGACAATAAGAAGAAGAATCCTCATTACTATAAGAAGAAACAGGCAAACAGCAATGCTGTTCAAAATCACAAACAAACAAATTGTGCTTCAGGTAACTCTGTTCCCGGGCCGTCGAACCCGAACTCACAGAGTCAGTCGAATTTTCAGAGTGTGCAAAGCAAAAGAAATACCATGTAATTAACTCCAGCGGGGGAGAGAATGATGTTGGGTCATTCGTATCAACATCTTTTGAATCAAATAACAAATTTAATCATTTACAAGATCAATGCGAGACACAGAATTTTCCTATGAACCACACAACCGAATTCAAAAAATCAGTGCAGGTCCCCATAGACTTCCAACATATACATGCTATCATTAGTAAAGATGAATTACATCCTACATTGCATGCCGTAAATCTAGAGCACCGACCCTTCACATTGTTTTTTTATTCCGGTTGTCCACGTAGTATCATGGACCTGCGGACTCATCACTTGTTGTTTTCGAACTTCCTTATTGAGAAGTCCGGAGTGAGGCTCTCGGGTATTGGAAATAATGAATTAAGTGTAGTAGGAGTAACTCATATTTAGTACAAGGTGGGTAAGCGCACATTTACCGATACCTTTATTGTTGTACAAAACATTGATATGTATCCAGCTGTAATTATAGGATACCCGTCTATGGACATTCAAAACATTACCTTAGCCCCTGCCAAACACGGCGTGTATATCAAAGGAAAATTCTATAAGTCTTCTAACACCTTAAAATCAGTTTAGGACAAAAAAGAGACAAACAACCAAACAGTAACATACATTGAGGAACCAATCACTTGTCTCATGAATCAAGACATTATCCAAGCGACCCAACAGAATTCTCGCACACCCGTAATAGCAGCTTGCATGCAAACTCTCGAGCCGAACGTACCTTCAAATATATTAGTGCGTGTAAAGAAGACTTTGACGGGATTCGAAATGTTAATCCTTTCCGACACTCTGAAAATTAACGGTCTGTCCATAACACAAGCAATATACACCGCTGACTCACAACAACAAGTTAACATTGAAGTCTGCAATCATTTGAATACCACTTTAGTGATCCACAAAAATCAACATATCCTGGATGTGGAAGTTTATAAATATCGCATTCTTACCATTGCTGAAATTAATCACGCTCAATCAGTTGTGGATGAATCTCTCTTACAATCTATTAAAAGTAAAATCAACAAAGATATTCAAGAAGAGGAGATTCAGCAGAAATTTCTTTATCTTTTAACTAAATATCGTTTTCTCCACTACCAAGGGATCATTGGGAAAAACGGATATCATTGAACACCAAATACGGTTAAAAGACAAGCATAAAGTCATCTATGTACCTTTGTACCGACTCCCTATGAAATTCCAGAATGAGATCAATGATGAAGTAGGTAAAATGTTAGAAGGAGTCATTGGGAAATCGAACAGCCTTTATAATTTCCCCTTAATCGTCGTACCGAAAAAAGATCAAACCTGGCGTTTCTGCGTAGATTTCCGTCGCCTAAATGAGGAAATGATTCCCAATCGATTCCCAGTACCATGTACTGACGATATTTTACCCTTGTTAGGACAGAACAAATATTTTACCAGTTTGGACTTACTTAAAGGCTTTCACCAGATGCCTTTAGAAAAAGAGAGTATCCCATGCACCGCCTTCAGCACAGCTGGGGACATTATGAATTTTTATGTATGCCCTTTGGTTTACGTTGTGCCCCAATTATATTCACCAATATGATTAATATAGTGTTCGGAGACTTGTTAGGGGATACCCTACATGCCTATATGGATGACCTTGTAATCTTTTCTAATACCTTAGAAGAACATTTACGTAAACTAGAGCTAGTGCTACAGAGACTAAGGCAGCATAACTTAAGGGTAAAGATAACTAAGTGGGAATTTTTCAAAACAGAACTAGTCAATTTAGGTTTTACGGTGTCTAGTCAAGGTCTTAAAGTAGTCCACGATAAGTTGTCGGCTATCCGTAACTTTCCAATACCTACTAACGTCAAGGGGATACAGCAATTTTTAGTGCTGTAGTGGGTATTACCGCCGTTTCATACGCAATTACTCAATTATAGCCGCTCCTCTAACCGATCTTACGAAGAAGGGCGTAGATTGCATATGGTCTGAGAAGCATCAACACATGTTTGATACTTTGAAAGAGGAATTATGCAGTTCACCTATATTAAAATTTCCTGACTTCGGTAAGGAATTCTTTATAGCAACAGATGCCTCAGAACAAGGGGTAGGAGGGGTATTGCTTCAGCAATACCCCAATAGGCAAACAGTTTTTCCCTATAGCATTTTATTCACGTAAACTGAGACCTTCTGAAAGTAAATATGCAGTAATAGACAAGGAAGAGCTAGCTATTGTTAACTCACTAGTGCATTTTAAGTTCATAATATACGGCTATCCTGTCAAGGTTCTTACTAATCATAATCCCCTCACCGACTTCTTTAAAGGCTTTAGTCACAGTCCCAAAAGAGCTCGGTGGCATATGATCATTCAAGACTTTGGCGCAAGGATCGGATATCCACCTGGGAAAGCAAATATCACTGCTGACGCATTATCATGCAACCCCGTGCCATCTTGTACGGAGCCATTAGCTGAACTAGTAGATATATCAACATCCGTGCCTATTGTTAAAACTGTATCTGAACAGGAAGACCCGGGTTGGAATGCTGAACTAGTACAGACTGAACAAAGCAGTTAAAGAAGATAATAGATGCTTTGAACGGGAATCCTAAGGAAAAGGTTTATGTGAAGTATATGCAGCAGAATTATATAATTAAGGATAATATTCTGTGTAGGTCCGTGACAAGGAAAACCCGCAACACACCACAGGTGACTAACGACCAGGTAGTGGTAGCAATCTCACTTATACCAACCGTCTTAAACTGGTTGCATTCCAATCCATGTCACAGAAAGCCAAATCATTGTTTTATTGGCATACGGTGCTTACAGATATAAAAAAACACATAGCTAATTGTCGCACTTGTCAGGAAAACAAAGGGCACACGAAGACACCTGTCAGCCTAGGGGCCTATCCCGTGCCCAACCAACCCTTTGAAAGAATACACTTAGATTTATTAACAAGGTTTTACAAGTCAGACCGAGGAAATAAGCACCCCTTAGTGATAATAGATGCCTTGACTCAATATACAGAATTGATAGCACTAAAAACTAAAACCGCAATTGAATGCGTTAGGAAATTTTACGAGTGTTACATTTGTAAACACGGAATTCCACACATGATAATCTCTGACTCGGGTGGAGAATTCAATAATCATTTCCTTAACTCGTTGTGTGAGTTCCTTTGCATTAAGAAAATCAATACCATGATCTACCATCCAGAGTCTAATGGATTAGTTGAGAGGGTAAATAGAAAGGTGTTAAACATATTACGAGTTACACTTGGGGGAATGGACCCCAAAGGGGATATTGCCATACCTGCGGTGCTAAGCACTCTTAACCATTCATATCATGTATCTATCAAAATGTCGCCGCACGAAGCACTGTACGGTATCCCAGCTAGGACACCTTTCCATGTATTTATGCCTACAACCCATTTATCAAATCTCCTGCGGGATGTTATGGAAGCAAGTGTAAGTCGATATAATATACTTCGTAAGAATTTAGAAGAATCACAAATCATAATGAAAAGAAATTATGATAAAATTGCTAAGCCAACTAAAACATATACCGTAGTCGACCAAGTCTACATACATGTATATGTACGCAAGGGATTAAACTACAAATTAACACCCAAGTTTGAAGGCCCGTTTAGCATTTTAGAAATATTAACAGCCAACAGGTTTAAAGTTCAAAGCATATCCCAACCCACTGATGTGAGAATAATACCGTTGCTCATGTTCCCAGTTAAGAAAAGGGGTAGAAGGAAGGAGAGAGAAATTTATGTATATATGAAACATAACTAATAAAAATGTATCTATGAAACTTGCATGATAAAGTATGTATATATAATATTTGTATGAAAATATTTTTTCTGTTTTGCATAAAAGTAAATAACTTAAACATGAGTAATTACATATATTTCACTAATTGCAGGTTTCCAACATGAAGCTTATATTGCTCGGAGTGGTACTGTTTGTTCAGATATTCTTGTCGTGTGGGAAGAGTGCTAAAACAAAAAATATACATTTTACACATGACTCTATAATTGAAAGAACAGGGGACGTTTCCATTACAGCAAGCAATATAGTTCTAGAAGGTGATTTGCGAGCGATTTACCTGCCAGAAGATGATGTCATTAACCTAAAAAGCGAACTTGTCCGCGTTTTTGCCGAAATAATGAATCAGTTACATCAACGTCACTTTCCTTTTAATCCAGAGATTTTGCTAGCACAAACTCTAAGTGTTGCAGAAATGTTATCATTCAACTTGAAAAACAAAACTGCTGAAGCAGAATGTTTGGCTCGTGATCTGCTTATGATGGCTGCATTGGAACGACAACCAACTACACGGTCCGTGGAGTTAGCACCATCATCCGAGAACGAGCTTATTTCGCTAATTTTTCGTGGTCAAGTACTATCATCCCAGATTTTACGCCTGCCATACAATGCAAAAAGCGGCCCATTCATCTATCAGAAACTGCTAGTAGACCACACAACAAGGGTCTTGACCATGTCCGAGGAGATCTACGTTCTACACGCGCTGGTTGTGAAGTGCGTGACGGTGGTGGTTCTCATCACCGCTAACATATTTGCTTGGCGTAGGTTGCGGCGAACACAGATGGATCATCAACAGAACATCATACCCCGCCCAGACAATTTTCCTATTGCCTTCAAAAGGTTTGATTTTAGAGCCACTTAAAATTGGCCATTTCATTTGACTCGGAGGAAAGTTGTTTGGAATTGTGTTTTGTGTGAAAAGTGGTTTGAACGCTGGCTAAATGTGTAACAGGAAACTCCGAGAACAATTGCATTCTATATGTTAAGTTGATGAGAAGCTAAATTATCAGGTATCATTAAATAAATATGGCTAGCGCACCTAATAAAATCAATGTGCGAGTACTTGTACTGAATCTATATGATGTGGGAACACTTATTCTGAGATTTATATTCGTCAATTCTGGTAACAACTATTCTTAAACAGTTACCTATTATCTTACTAAAATCATTTTTATCCATATACATGCTAACCTTTTATCTTATCAAATTTTTTGGTACCATTTAACCACATATGCTTTTTAGAGTGTAATTCTCATGTCATGCAATCATCAGCAGTACGGCAGTACTTTATGTTGAGTATGTATCCCCACGACTAACAGTATATCAATACCATTAGGTATGACATGCTTAACATTAGTATGTTATCATATGCATTATTCTTTATACAAGATCTGTCTATCTTCCATTGTGCATTTATTCTTTTACTTATGGGTATTTCTATATATCTCATACAATCAGTTGAAAATCATTCCTTAACCAATTGCTGGTAACTAGGACTAACTATATATTCATATTAATTTCTCTATCACACTCCTATGAGTCATATACAAATTAAGCTTTAATGTTCAGTGTTTGGTCTGTAGCTGACCGAGCATTAATGTAATAATTACATTCAGAATCACATATTTTCTATATATGTAAATAAGCCCATGACCCAAGGGGTCACTGGCGAGACAGGAGTGTGATATGACCTCATAAACAGGACGCAAGCTAAACGCTAGCGTGTTATGTTTACGACGCCCTGGTTTGCATTTGCCTGTGTAATCAAAAGTATTATCTTGTAAAACAGGTCACAGTGACTTCCTATGAGAAGCTGGTGACCTATCACCCGCAGAGACAACACGTGACTTCCTAGTCACATATTCGTCAGTCTGTATGTTATGTATGCTGAGATAAGCTTTGTTCTACTATCTTTGTACAAGACTTTGTAACTTAGATCTCTACTTCTCTTCATCGAGACCAGTTCTCTAAAATCACTTCTTCTTCTACTCCAGAGATGTAGTTTCCAAATAAATGTTGGGTTTGACAACTCCGAGTTTGAGTCTTCGCCTCTATACTCAAGGAAGATACTAATGGGAACTTAGAAAATCTCTCTGTATCGATGTCACTCCGACGAGGATGGGAAGTAGATGACAGATACTTGCGTATGACAGTCGCAGGGTATAACATCCAACGGGATGCCTTCCTATACATAGGCGTAACCCATACATCTATATATATATATATATATATATATATATATATATATATATATATATATATATATATATATATATATATATAGATGTACATACACACACATATATATATAAGATATATATATATATATATATATTTCTATATATATATATATATATATATATTATATTGACAAGAATAGAATAAGAAATCACCGAAATCACTTTTAGCTATTATCTGTCAAAGTTTTTAGTTCCAGTTTTAAAACCTCTAACTTTTAGTGAGTTTTACATCTCAAATTAGCAACAGAGTGATTGTGTGTGTGAGAGAGAGAGAGAGAGAGAGAGAGGAGAGAGAGAGAGAGAGAGAGAGAGGAATTCGAATAGATATAAGGAAACAATGACTATGTAGAAAGAGAGAGAGAGAGAGAGAGGAATTCGGATGGATTTAAATAAACAGTAACTAAAAAAAGAGAGAAAGGAATTTGAATAGATTTAAGGAAACAAAAACTGAAAAGAGAGAGAGAGGAATTCGAATATATATAAGGAGACAATAACTAACGAGAGAGAGAGAGAGAGAGAGAGAGAGAGAGGAATTCGAATAGATATAAGGAAAAAATAACTGGAAAGAGAGAGAGAGAGAGGCACTAGAATTCGAAATTTCCAATAGAAATGAAGGAAAAGTTACTAAAACGGTCCATGAGAGAGAAAGAGAGGGAGAGGGGTGGTAGGAATTCGAATAGATATAAGAAAACAATAACTAAAAGAGAGAGAGAGAGAGAGAGAGAGAGAGGGAATTCGAATAGATATAAGGAAACAATAACCAAAGGAGAGAGAGAGAGAGAGAGAGAGAGGAATTCGAATAGATATAAGGAGACAATAACTGAAAAGAGAGAGAGGTACTAGAATTCGAACAGAAATGAAGTAACAACTACTAAAACGGTCTACAAGAGAGAGAGAGAGAGAGAGAGATTGGTATTCCAATAGAAATTAAGGAAATGTTACTAAAACGGTCCATAAGAGAGAGAGAGAGAGAGAGAAGCTGGAATTAGTATGAAGCAAAATTGACAATAATGACAGTTTTTGGAGACTGCATCAAACCCATCTCATCCTCGGTAGCGTGGTAGTGCTTTTGCCCGCACGTAGTCATATTATACGTCATATCACATTACCATGATTCATATACATATATCGAACTACAAATGTCCTTTAATATCTAATTCGCTCTACCCCGGAATTAATATATTTTCATATATGTTTAACCGAGGGGGAATTTATTAAGCGACAAACGCAAACCTCAATTCCAGGACTGGAAGTGAAGCCTTAGCCAACCTCGCCACCGCAAGAGATATAAGTTTATGCCGCCTCCCATCTCAAATACCTGCCGCGCCCAGGTATTTTTTGTTTTTGGAGACTGCATCAAGCCCATCTCGTCCTCGGTAGCGTGGTAGTGCTTTTGCCCGCACGTAGTCATATTATACGTCATATTACTGAAAAAAATGCATCTTTATCATTGTAAGCCTGCGATAAAGGAAACATTGATTTTAGCCAATCGAAAGGCAGTTATGATTCTTGCCACAGCCACCTAAAATCAACTTTGGTGAGAGAACAGATGGAATTAAATTATAATTATAATTACAAAGGGTGTATTCGTTTTAGTTGTAAAAGTTTAACGTAAACCATGAAATCGTCGGATATTGACTAGAGGTTTGAAGAAGCAGTATAGACTTCCTGAATACCGGATAGAATTGCGTGGAAGCGCCAGAGTGAGAGCAAAAGTACGGAATATTCTTTGTGTGATTTTAAGAGAAAGGGGAGAAAATGGAAGAGACGTGTACAGTGAGCAGGGTTGAGATGCATGTTTGGAGTGGTAGAGTAAAGGAAGAGTGAAAAATAATAATTATCTCTGGTGTTTGTAATTTTTATTTAAGTTTTCAAATAGTAATACACAGCATTCACAGTTCACATGAGTACTTCTCTCTCTCGCATATATATATATATATATATATATATATATATATATATATATATATATATATATATATATATATATATAATATATATATATATATATATATATTCTACGGTGTGTATGTATCGTTTACTGCAATTCAAATATTGACTATTTTATAATGACCGTCACTTGGAAAGGATTACTATGGTTCATTCTCAGGATTCAAAAACGTCATTCGTTAATTATTAGTTGAGACTATAATGCACAGCATAATAAATGGCTAAATTCAAGTACCACAAATCAACTTGTCCAGTCTGCTCTTGAATTGTGTATCCTTCGTTCTTGTACAGCTAATTGAGGAACACATGAATATTTCTGGTAATAGATTACAACTCATATTCACAGATGTTCCAGCTATTGTCAAGTCAAAGGTCCGTGAATTTACAGGCACTTCTGATCTTTGAGCCACAGACCTTTAGAAAAAAAGGTCTCGCTGGAGTCTAGAACCAACTGGGATTGCATTATTGAAGCGTATCAGGCATTTAATATACAAGGTGCTCTATTAAATCCAGATTCCAACAAGAAATTAGATGGAATGCTGAATGTCCCTAGAAAGGTAATCAAATTCAGGACCAATGGCCAGTCATGGTTTGATGATATGCCCAAGAGAAATTACAATGATTATTTGAAGAAGAAACATGAAGGAATTACTCAGTCTCATCTATGGTGGACCAAATTGGCATCATCTATCTTTAGGTCAGGCTCACTTTCCCTTCCACCACTACGAACATATGATGGTAGATTGAATACTGGCATAGGGAATAGGCTGAACTGCTTCACCGTTCTTTTGAAGCTAAATAGTTATCTGAGGATGTCCCTCTCCCTAGTACTTGTCTTCCTGAACCTATTCTTACAAAATTTGTATTTTGCCCTATGGATGTTAAAAAATTTCTTTATAATATTGATAGTTGTGATAGAGAAGATCCTGATGGCTTCTTCCCTTTGTTATTTAAAAAAAGATTTTAATGTGTTTTCTCCCAAGACTAGAAGATTCTACAGAATTTTATGTCGATGCAGTATCACTGCGAATGAGTCCAAGCTTAGTAATGCAGTGCCTGTTCCAAAGAGTGGCATATAGCAGACTGCATTACTACGGGCCGATCATATTCTACATATGCTGTCCAAAGTTTCCGATAATCCTTATTTTTAAGCCACTATAAGTATGTGCAATCTAAAGGATTCCTAGCTGATAGTCAATATGCACATGGAAAACAGTTACTGTGCATTTCAGGGTCATTTCTAATTGATTTTCATCGATAAAATCTTACCAAACTATCGGGCATAGATCGTATTTTGGAAATAGCTATTTGAAGCCACAGCCTAATTGGCAAATATATGTTGTGATATCTACTGCTCATAATTAAAGCACTTATCAGAGTAAATCAAAAAAATTTAAAGGGAAACTAAGCTAAATCTAGCACGCTCGTATATAGAGGCTAATAAAATGACCCTGAAATGCATAGTAACTGTTTTCCATGTGCATATTGACTATCAGCTAGCAATCCTTTAGGTTGCACATACTTATAGTGGCTCAAAAATAAGGATTATCGGAAACTTTGGACAGCACATATAGAATATGAATCGGCCCGTAGTAATGCAGTCTGCTATATGCCACTCTTTGGAACACGCACTGCATTACTAAGCTTGCACTCATTCGCAGTGATACTGCATCGACATAAAAATCATTTGACTCTTGTACTGGCAGTTGCTGCTATAAATTATATATAACAAATTCCAGTTTATTCTATGGGTTTGTTCATTATATGGTTGAAAATAGATGAGTTCTGTTGTCCATACCTAACTAACCATTTGTGTTGTATTAATCTCTGGGGAAGTGATTTACCTGTAAATCCAATGTAAGATTGGTCACAGTCCTGGCATGGGATTTGATAAACCCCAGTGTCCTTGGGGGAAGTCTTTTGTTGGACGTTAATCAGGGATTTGGCTAAGGCGTTTGGGTAAGTAAATGCAAAAGGGTTAGATTTTCCGAGGGTCTGACTGACCTTCCTAATCGTATCCAGGTGTGGAATATTTATTTTTATTTTATTGTTGGGTGTGTCTCTGGTCTTGTCTTGAGGGGGTCGGTAGAAAATTACGTTTGCTTTGTGAGTTGCTTTATCATTTATATGGTCAGGATACTTTAAAGACGAAAGTTCCTTACGAATTAGTTCAAATTCTTTTTCCAGGAAATCTGGGGAACAAATTCGTAAGGCGCTTAAGAACAGGTTGCTGGCTACACCTATCTTGATAGCAATGTCGTGATAGCTAACGTAGTGAAAGTATGAAAGTGAGAACGTTGGTTTTCTGTATATGGTAAATTTGTATTCTGTCGTGTCTCTCATTATTAAAACATCAAGAAAAGGAATTTTGTTGTCTGTTTCCCATTCAATTTTAAATTTGATGCTGGGCACTAACGCATTTAATTTTGAAAGGAATTCATTAAAATTGCCCCACCTATTATCCCAACATGTTAGAATATCATCTACATATCTCATCCACAGCATGTTTTTGGGTTTTATTGTATTTATTACTGTAATTTCAAAGTATTCCATGTACAGATTGGCTAAAACAGGACTTAAAGGATTACCCATACTACACCCAAATTTTTGCTTGTAGAATGATTCCCCGAATGAAAATACGATATTAGATGCACATAATTCAACTAATTTTATTATTTTGTCAAGCGCCAATGGGATATGATCTTCAGTTTTTGAGGGAAAAATTATCCCCCTATTCAGAAATATATATATATCTGTCTATCTATCTCTCTCTCTCTCTCTCTCGTCTCTCTCTCTCTCTCTCTCTCTTCTCTCTCTCTATATATATATATATATATATATATATATATATATATATATTCGTATTTTATTAGAGCTACAAATGTTCTTTAATATCTAATTCCCTCTACCTTGAAATTAATATATTTTCATATATGTAAACCGAAGGGGAATTTATATATATATATATTATATATATATATATATATATATTATATATATATATATATATATACATATATATATTCCCCTTCGGTTTACATATATGAAAATATATTAATTTCAAGGTAGAGAGAATTAGATATTAAAGAACATTTGTAGCTCGAATAATATATATATATATATATATATATATATATATATATATATATATATATATATATATATATTCTTTATTTCTGTCTTTTAATCCAACCTCTTACTTCTCAAGGTTCTTTTGTTATCAGTGCAGGAGCCAGCAGGGGTCACGGTAACTGAAAAGTGAAAGAATTTTTTCTTATGTTACATTACTGTATGCATATCATGGTTAATAAAATGAAAGCCTGCTGGGTACTTGGCAGTGGGTGTGGCTGTAGGACCTATAAGAATTACCTGTAAAAATGGTCTAGGTCAGCTCAGAATCAAAACGTTTGAAACCTGTACCAGAATGTTCCTTATGATTCAAACTATCTAGAATTGCCAATGCCAAATATTTTTGATGGCAGGTGCCCCCTGCCAGAGCTACCTAAATGATGCACAAAAAAAAGGCCTAGATTAGCTGGAGTGCGAAAGAAATAAAACTAAATGGAAAATACCCAGCATAGTCACAGGTATCTTGGATTGGCATTGCCAGACATTTTCATTGGTGGGATACCCCCGCAAGACACGTGTAAAGGACCACACCCTCCCTATAGCTGATCTAGATCAGCTGAAAAGTGAAAGACTGACACCATTTAGAAGACCTCCATGCATTAGAAATTGGTACTACCAGACATTTTTATCAGCGATATACGCTTCAGAAACACTATGGATGACCTAGAAATTGAAAACCTAAACAAGTTTTCTTTCAGAGAAAGAATTGATACCAAGTCCATAATGTTAACAGGTCCACAGGCACCATGAATTGGCATTGCTGGACATTTTCATTGGTGGAGTACCCATGCCAGATGCACCCAACAGACCACACCATGCAGCTAACCTAGATCAATCGAAAAGTGAAAGAATTAATACCAACTTCAAAATGTTAAGCAGATGCACAGGCATCATGATTTGGCATTGCCAGACATTTTCATTGGTGGGGTACCCCCACTAGACACATGTAAAGGACCACTCCCTCCCTATAGGTGATCTAGATCAGCTGAAAAGTGAAAGAACTGGTACTGTTTAGCAGACCTCCATGCATTAGAAACTGGCACTATCAGACATTTTTAATGCAAAATACCCCCACCAGACACACTATGGCTGACCTAGTTGTATGGTCTTTGATATTTAACAGAAATTGAAAACCTAAACAAGTTTTCTTTCATAGAACACAGAAAACTCATTTGGGTCAGACTCGCACAAAGCACTAAACCCTATGGCTGATCTAGATCAACCAAAATGTGAGAGACCTTAAACTTTAAAATGCCCTCCATCTCTTATGGTGTCATAATATGCCGTACTGGACATTTCCATAGTGTACCCCGTACTCTAGAAAAATAATCCATGCTAAATATATGAAACCAACTTCAAAGTGACTTCCACAAACAAAGGTAACAAAACTGAAACAAAGATATGCTTTTACATAATTTAACATCAGTTCATCAAATTCTCCACACCCCGAAGAGGGTTAGGGCCAGACTACCCACAGAATGAAGACCCTCATTTTTGTTGATTTTACAACAGCTACAGGCCTGGGATGACTAATCTGTGATGTGTACTTGTATGGAACTCAGAATAAAAATTAAAATATTTTCTTTTAAAAAAATTATAATAATTGGCATAAATAAAACAAGTAAGGGTATCTTTTGCTAACAAATAAACATGAAATCCCTGTAATGTATGATTACATCAAACAACTAGATTCAAATCAAAACCAAAGAAATGTCCAATGCAACAAATTATGACACCAGATGAGATGGAGCGCATTTTAAAGTTTATGATCTTTCACGTTCCGGTTGATCTAGATCAGCAATAGTGTTTAGTGATTTGTGCGACTCTGACACAAATGAGTTTTCTGCATTCTCTGAAAGAAAACTTGTTTAAGTTTTCAGTTTCTGTTAAATATCAATGATCATACAACTAGGTCAGCCATAGTGTGTCTGGTTTGTCTGGTGGGGTTATTTCACTGATAAAAATGTCTGATAGTGCCATTTTCTAACACATGGAGATCTGCTAAACAGTTTGGAATTAGTATCAGTTCTTTCACTTTTCGGCTGATCTAGATCAGCTATGGGGTGTGGTACACATGTCTGGCGGGGGTACCCCACCAATGAAAATGTCTGGCAATGCCAATTCATGATGCCTGTGCATCCGCTCAACATTTTGAAGTTGGTATCAATTCTTTCACTTTTCGGCTGATCTAGGTTAGCTGCAGGATGTAGTCTTTTGGGCATGTCTGGTTGGGGTACCCCACCAATGAAAATGTCTAGCAATGCCAATTCATGGTGCCTGTGGATCTTCTTAACATTATGGAGTTGGTATCAATTTTTTTTTATTTTCGGCTGATCTAGGTTACCTAGAGGTTGTGGTCTTTTGGGTGTCTGGCACGGGTACCCCACCAATGAAAATGTCTGGCAATGCCAATTCAAGATACTTGTGACTATGCTGGACATTTTCCAATTATTTTCATTTCTTTTGCACTCCAGCTAATCTAGTCCATTTCATGTGCATCATTTAGGTAGCTCTGGCCGGGGGTACCCACACCAAAAATGTCTGGCATTGGCAATTCTTGATAGTTTGAATCATAAGGAATATTTTGTTTCAGATTTCGACGTTTCGATTCTGAGCTGACCTAGGCCATTTTTACTGGTAATTCTTAAAGTTACTAAAGCCACACCCACCACCAGGTACGCGGCAGACTTCCATTTAATTGACCCATGATATGCAGACAGTAATGTAACATAAGCAAAGATTCTTTCACTTTTCAGCTACCCTGACCCCTGCTGGCTCCTGGACTAATAATAATAATGGCATTAATTTCTCTTATCAGGAAAATGTGAGAACCTGAATAGCTCAAAACGAAGGATGGACAATAAATTTGACTGACAATACTCAGGAAGCTAAGGTGAAGTTTTTAGTTAAGAAATTAATTAGTTACTCATTATCCTTATCTCCATCGAAAAAGCTTTTAGAAAGTACAACCCTCCTAGAAGATGGCCGGAAAGAAAAGTATTTTTCTATGCCGCCTAAAATAGTGCATGTGCAAGTATATACACACACACACACACACACACACACACACACACACGTATATTATATATATTATATATATATATATATATATATATATATATATATATATATATATATATATGGTTGACCATCATTTTAGTGACACCGTCGGTTATGCTATTTAAGAAGATGTTATCTAGGAGTTGTTGATTGTTTTTTCGAGTTTCTTAAGGCACTGATTCAACTGCTACTTTATTGGGATGTTGGACCCAGCTGGGTGGGGCAATCACCCTTTTGTTATGGAACATTAATAAGAACTGGCTTTGATGGTGTTTTTGCTAGCGATCTTTGCAATGGTGTTGGCAACATTTTGACAATCTATGGTAATGTTTGTTTGTTTGTTTGTTTGTTTTCGTTTTCTTTTTTAGCTAATGAAATTCTCTATAATAACGAAGAGGGTGCCCATTTCAATACTACTGATTTTTTGTATACAGCATTCTCCTTATGTATGTGAAGTGGGTTTCCTAGGTAGATATACGAAGTCTTTAGAATCTCCTTCGTGATGTTGACACTTGGTGTACAACACTTGTACACACTTTTGCTCCTTCAGTCAATGGCTCTATTGTGTGACTTGGTTTTGGAGAGGGACTTGATGTCAAGGGAAGCTATGAAGTCGCTGGTTCTGGTGCTGGGACTAAATTCAAGGACTAAATTCAAGGAGTTCTGTAGAGGAGAAAATTAATATAACGGAATAAGATGAGCAGCACCAGGACATGAGCTAACATCATGCAAACTGAATTCGAAGTTCTTGGGGAAGAGGTTGCATTAATTCTCTTCTTAATTTTTTCCAGTCTGTAGACAGATTTCATATCATTATAAAAAAATTTATTATCTAAAACGGCATTTTATTTGTCATAATTCTTATAACTATTTCAGTTATGTTCAGTAGAGAAAGCACACAAAAGCAGAAAGGGTTGTTCATGCATAACAATAGAACACAAATTTAAGTTAGTCAATCAGGAATCAGAAATAGGGAAGAACAAGAATGGTGAGCCATACACGAAATTCGATAAGTCATGTTGGAATAAATTTGCCCAATGGAATAAAGATGTACGTTGAACTAAGCTTTCCAGTTAGCATATTCCTTACCTCATACAAAAGATTAACAGAAGATATTTTTTCTTTAACATATAATTTCGCGAGGATTGAAATTTGACAGAGGTTTGCTCATTGTCCCTACTACTACTATGCATTTCTCAAATATATTTCAAACTAATTATTTGATCGAAATGGTACCTTAACACAGTGTACAAAATACCTCACCTAAGTTTTGGTAATGTAGTACATTGTCATTTGGTGTTATTTAAGGCATATGAATTACCAGGAGCCACTTACAGATTCGAACACCCGTTATCCCCATCCCTCACTCCCACCCTCCCTTTCTCTTACTTTCTTTACCGCCGAGTTTCTCATTTCTTCCCCAAAAGTACCGTTTTCCCTGATATTCTTCAATACCAGCACATAATTGGAGAGTTGATAAAGAAAAGGATAACGAGGTTTGACGTAATGACCACAATACTGGTTAATTTTTCACAATGTACTTGTTGATAGTATCCTTGGCGTGTCATGTAATGCGGATTTTTTCATTGCTGTCATGGCTGCCATGTTACGTTGTCTGTGTCGTTGCAGAAATGCATTTGCAATAAGACTCCTAACTATATAATAAATGTAGAAAGCTGACAAGAGATTGAGGATCAATCTCAACAGGGATGTGAATCTTCATAACACACTTACACAATACGCACACGCATATTGGTCAATCAGTCAATCAATGTATATATCTTTCTATCATATTATTTATTACTTTGTCTATATCTAACCTTTAGAGAATGCATATATATATATATATATATATATATATATATATATATATATATATATATATATATATATATATATATATATATTTACTATATATACATCAGATTAATCAAAATATCACTTAGGAAAGTGTTTAGATGAAACAACATATTCATTTTCATGTTTATATAATCATTCAAAATCATTCAAATTCACAGGGAACAAGTATATCCAAATTATATTACTGATGATATATAATTCATTTGATAAACATATATCACAAGCATTTTTTTATTTGTTGTCATCAAAGAGTAAAAACGAGCGACTCATCAGTCATGACAGTTTGCAGATTCTGCAAAATAGAGATGCAAACCTGAAAGACATAAGAAAATTAATTCCTTAACTGATTATGAATGAGACAAAACCTTGATACCTTCTTTATATTAAAAATCCTGTATGTTAAATGCCTGAAAATAGGGTAATAGGTAACATTTAGGCAGTCTTCATAAACGACTGTCCCAATTGTAAGAAATACAAGTAAAATCCTTTTTGGAACCTGTCTCAAAAATAGGTATGCATATGAATATAGTGCAATTAATGATAAGTACGGTACAAGAATTACATCCTGATTACTGGTGTATGATTAGTAGAAACAAAATAATAGTGTGGTATGAATAGAGAAACACATACATACAATGATATTATGACAGTGATAGTAGCTTCCCCCAAAATTATATACATTTTTTTTACTTTTTTCTTTACAGCAATTCACCTGCTGACGCAATAAGTAGACAAAGCTCAGCCTATTTGGGGATTTGGGGGAAGTTAGCAGACCTTGTCTCTCATGGTGTTGGTGAACAGTGACGGTCGTACTCTCTTTTGCCTACTCCTATTTACATAATTTAAGAAATTACAATATCAATAATTAAATGAACAAAGAATCTACAAAAACCAACATATTTATAGCCTCCAATATTACTTAATGTAATATAATAGGCAAGAAAGGGGGCCCGAGATGGGAAGACCAGGAAAGTGGGTTGAGGGAGCGATGAGGTGGGGAAGGTTGAGGGAGGGAGGTAAAGAGGAACGGGATGGGGATAAAGGACTTTTTTTTGTAGAAGCGGAATTTATTATATAAACTACCATTAACTCACTCTATTTGAATTAATTTTCTATTAATGTAACCCGAATAAAAAGAGAAAAATCTTACATAATTCAAAAAAATGAACGAACCAAATCCATGTTAGTTTTTGCTGTTTGTTGTATTTTTCAAAAATATTAAAACTAGTTTTCCATTCTCCTTCAGTCAGTCCGTATAGTCCGTAAGTTTCTGCTATCCAGGCATGTTCGTATAAACATATAACGAAATGTGCTTGGACGTAGTGTACTTCATTTATAAATTCCATAGGTGTAGAAAAATGAATACGGGGGCCAGCTTTATTCGAACTGAGTTTTATCTGGGAATTTAATAACGCAGCCCTCAGTTTCTGTGTGTGTGTGTGTGTGTGTGTGTGTGTAAGTGTGCACGCACGTGAATGTGTACGAGAGTCTGCATATATCCTATAAATCCATATTAGTGAGAAATTTTAACTGCAACTTTATGCACAAGTCACTCTTAGTCCAACCTTTGAATGCACGTGGGTGATAACCCAGCTCACATCTCTATCCTTAAATGGTTTGCTCCTTATATCTATTATTACTAAGGAGTGGATTAACCAATAGCTTCGCTCTTCTCAAATACTTGGATGCGAATCATATCGGGCAGGGCAGAGCTTCTACATTCGGAATCAAGGGTCACAATCATAAGGATATCTATAAAGTGGGAATACTTCGAGAAGATAAGAGGTAAAACACGCGTGTATACACACACACACACGCGCGCGCGCGCGGGCATATATATATATATATATATATATATATATATATATATATATATGTGTGTGTGTGTGTGTGTGTGTGTGTGTGTGTGTGTGTGCGTGTGTGTGTGTAGTTGTATTCTGTAGATATTTTATAATTTAGAAATTATGCAGGTGGATAGACTGTGAAAAGGGTAGCAGAATCTCAGATCAGAAGATGAAAAGCGAGTGTGTCGAAACATTTGTGTTTATGCTACATCCTTTAAAATGTTAGTCGTCATCACTGACTCTCACAGTGGACTCTAACCGAGACAAAAGGAGACATTCTGATGACTCGGGTTACCTTGAACATTGACCGTGGGTACCTTACGCAATATCCATCAGCAGAAGTTGCTAGTGGGTGTGTTCCGAACGAAGGGTTTGTGCGTTAATCTGTATGAACTCGTTTCGTGTCAGTGACGTCTTGGAATCTTCCTGCTTATGAACTCGTTACGTGTCAGTGACGTTATACTAAAGGGAGTGATATACCCTTCTTGAGGGGTTCGAAAGAGCGTCGAACGGACAGAGGAGAAAAGGTTTCTATAGAATTTTAGTTCATTCCGAAGTTAGAATTTTGTGTAGGGCGGCGCAACCGCGGAAGAGACTGTGAAAATGGCCACAGAGAAGTAAGTGAGACATTTTTACTAATCTGGTATTACTACGTGACATTTTAATTTGTTGAACGGATATATCCGTGTTCGAAGACGGATGTCTCATTTGGTCTCATTTTTTTATTTTGTTCAGTTAGCCACGTGCCGCTGTGAAGGTCCATCCGGGTTTCATATAGGTTTATTTGAGTCATTTCATCTGATTTTCTCTGATACATAAAATTTTGCTTATTTTTGGAACAAAGTCTATTTTTGTAATTTGCAGTTTAATTCAGTTGCCTAAACTCATTTTGCTGTTTCTTTTGTATAATGATTAGGTTTTCAGACGACCCAACGTTACCATCATTAAATTTTAAAGGATGGATTTGCCGACCTTTTGATATATATATATATATATATATATATATATATATATATAATATATATATATATATATTATACATATATATATATATGTGTGTGTGTGTGTGTGTATAATAACTAACCTTGTCTAATAATGGAATTATAAACACCATCTGGTAACGTAACCTATCTTGAGCATCCACCGTAAACTAGCACCTCTGTAGCTAAATCAAGTTACTAGATCTAGGCTAAAACCAAACTCTGGGATACAAAAATAGAACAATTATTTCCTTCCAAAAAACTGACATGAAAAACAAGGGAAATGAATTGTAAATCCCAAAAACAAGAAACACAATCACTCCTCGAATAATCATCTCGATTAAAAATGTCACGCATAATCTCTTTATAAAAACCCATCAGTTCAATCACTATTTCTGTTTTCCCAAAAATAAGAGATAAAAGGGTCAGTCAGAGAATTCATTTTTATGTAGTGACATCCGAATCCATCTGTGAAAAGAAACCAAAGTTATCAGAAATAAAATAATATTAGCTATGCATACAATGAAAATGCATAATGTAATGATAGCTAGGAGAAAATCAGTTAGGAATAGCGCAGATGTAAAAGAGAGAGAGAGAGAGAGAGAGAGAGAGAGAGGAGAGAGAGAGAGAGTAACGATTTGGAAGTGTCGTAACATATTAGTCATAATATGGAGGAGTTATGGAGTTCCATTTGACAACGTCTGTGTGAGAGAGAGAGAGAGAGAGAGAGAGAGGGGGGGGGGGTGTAATTGCTGTATGGATAGTTTATGACTGAATTGGTTGTTGGTGGGTTCTGGGCTGTCTGCTGGTGCTGTTGGAGTTTAGAGTTCTGTGTTTTCAGTGAGTTTTCAGTCAGTCTTTGGTGAGAGCTGGTGACAGACAGTAGTGCTGGAACATTTTGGAGAAGGCAGTGACATTCAGCTGAGTTGTGTATTTTTGTTGTTATTTGGTGTTGTTAAGTTAGTGTTTTTGCTTAGAGTTGTTGTGCCTGTGCTGTTGTGGATTTTTCTGTGTTGTTTGTGCAGTGGGTCTTTTGTTTTGTGTTGTTGAGTTTTTGTTGTTATTATGTGTGAGGTTGTGGTTGTGTTCCTTGGTTGGTTGCTGTGTTGTTGGGTTGTGGTTGTGTTCCTTGGTTGTTTGCTGTATTGTTGAGTTGTAGTTGTGTTCCTTTTTTGTTGTTGTGTTGTTGTGGTCCTTGGTTGTTGAATTGTTGGTTGTAGTCCTTGGTTGTTGTGTTGTTGTTGTTGGTATCTCTGTGACCTCGACCGGCGGATAGCACAGGATAGCCCGGAGTATCTCGAGTGGTTGGGTAAGTACTACATGTTTTGAGAGTTTTTTGTTTTTTGTGTTCTGTGTTTATTTTGTTTTGCGTAGCAATAGGTCAATTACCCTGCGTGTATTTTGTTGTGTAAAGAAGAAAGTGTGACTGGGGTGGGTTGGGCAGCTGGAGTGATTAGGTTAATGTGGGGAGGGTTTTGCCTCTTGTTTTTTTTTCTAGCTTGTGATCCCGCCACATCTGTGACCTAACCTTTAAACTTTCGCCGGAACTTGAAGATGTCCGATGACGTCAGTAGTCCCACCCACGAAGGAGGGATTAAGTCAATCACACCCAAGGGGCGTTGGTAGATAATCTTCAACCAATAAAGACCACTGCCAGGCTGGGCAGTAGCAAATCCTCCGCCTATGGCAGGTGGGACAATTTCCTCAGGAACATTCCAGAAGGCAAACAGAGAGGCAGAGAGAGAGAAGCAGAAGGAACCGAGCCGAGAACAGAAGAGGTGTGGGGTCCAGAGCCTCACAGTTGTGGGTTAGAAGATTCAAGAAAGACTCGCACTTTGATTCGCAGTCATATACTTGTAGTTTTATGCATATTTTTACTAGTGTGTTAATGAAGTAAGAAACTTGTACTGTGTCTTCCTAAGTCTCCTGAGACTCTAATAACTAACGATAAATAAAGCAAGAAAAGATAAAGGATCTATAAACTAAAACAAATAAGAAAGAAGATCATTACAATTGTTGCCAGCTAAATGGGATCCGAGGAAAACGTAAAAAGTCTAGTGTGAAGAAAGAAAAATTATACTTACCATAATTCAATAATAGACGGTGAAGTGAATCATAACATTGACGAAAACATTCGCACTATAAACGTTAACGGCCGAAGCAGAACGAAGTGACGTAATAACTTATAAACACTACCACTTATAAAAACCACAACGAAGAAACATTATTCCCCATTGAGAGAACAGCGCAGCAAAACGTACGTGAAACAGCACAACACCGTGGCGTATTCAGCACCAGAAACATAAAGTGAAACGATGAGCATCATAATGTAGCAGCCGTAACGAAGCCGTGTTGGTGGCCACCAACACACGCCAAAATAGGTTTCTTATACAACCTGTTTAAAACGAAAGGGTGCATTGCAAAATGCACGAGAAACATTCCCGTTAAAGAATCAACTTTATGGAAGAATTTTTCGACAGTGACGAAACTTTGCCGAACAACGGAACAAGAGAAATACTCAGTGTTAGTCAAGATTGAATTTGAAACACAACAGTGGAATTCAAGTGCCGACAGCGAAGAAAGTGTTATCGAAATCCAAGTAAAAAGAACGACAATAGAAACATACGTAAGTCGTGATGAAACTTAATTTTTTTTATTCTCTCTGTAAGACTGTGAAAATTTGCCTATTCTCTCTCTCTAGAAAATATAAAACTTTTTAATTCAATTCTCTCAATAACGGTATAAAAAATTTATTATTCTCTCTATAATAGTTTTTTGTGTGAAATTATTTTTAGACAGGAATTATTATTATTTTTTTAAATAACACTCGGTTGGTGATATATGATTTTTTGAATATTATATTATGTTTCTCTACCATTTTATTTGAATAATTTTTTCAAACTGTTATGCCCAATATCATATATGATTTTTTGAATATTATAATATGTTTCTCTACCATTTTATTTGAATAATTTTTTCAAACTGTTATGCCCAATATCATATATGATATGTGAATTATTTGTTCTTCGGTGAAATGCAGAAAGCCTTTCACTAACTACCTGACACTGTCAGAGATAGCTCATACAGTTTAAGACCAATACCAATTTCACAAACGTTAATGACTCAAGGAATTAGTAACCCTAATGTCACAACTAACGATAACCATAATAGTGCTAATAATACTAATAATGATAATAATAGTAATAATACTAATAGTACTAACACCTTTAGATATAGAAGAATGAATCAGGCAGCTGCAATAACAAAGGCCACACGTTTCTGTGGACAAGTTGAAGTTTCAAATCCTGACAAAAATAGGCTAGAATCCTATACAGTGAATCATTGGTTAGCTGATGCAGACAGTCGCATAACTTCAGGGGAAAAACTGGTGAAAGAGCTAAGATTAATGAAGCCTTGCTTCTCGTTAGTTCAGAACATGGTGATGCACATAAAACTTTGAATTCAGTTAGTTTCAGCAAATTAACTACATACACTGAATTCAAAACAATTTGCTTATCGCTCTGGGAATCAGTAAGTAAATCTGACACCTTATATAATATTACTAAATTTTTTCACCCGCAATATAAAACCATAGCAAATTTACACAAATGTTGAAAATCCAATAGTCAAAATAATAGAAGACTTATAGAAAACAAACATCACCATAGGAGATAAGAAGCAGTTCGGTGATGATGAAAAGGAGTTAGTTAGCCTAAGATATGTTTTGAACCACTTGTCATTAGGAACAATATATAATGCACTTGGAGAAGATGAAAAGAAGGCTTTCAGAAAAATTAAAATTGATCCAAAGAGTAATAGCCTCCAAACATTGAAAACAATGAGACCAAGAAATCCAGAAAATGGGATAGATTTTTTCAAGGAATTTGTAGGGATAATAGAAAAACAAAGGGAAAGGAAAGGCAGAATTAACAATCCTTCATATAGAATGAATAATAAGTACTATGATAATTCCAGACAAGTAGGAAATATATCCTCTTCCTTTCAAAGATAATATGCCCAAAATACTAAAAGAAAATGAAATCCGAACCAGCAAGGAAGACAGATGCATATGAACAATCTGTGGTAAATGCATAAATAAAACGCGCCATAACACTTTTCAACGTGGAAAGCGACAATCGAGGAAATCAAGAGTTCAACAGCTGCTCACAAATAACCGCTACCCAGATGATATGATCCAGCAAGTGGTCAAAAAGAGATTAGAGGATTTCCATAGCCCGATCCTGAGGGACATCACACAAGATAAAGACAAAGAAATAGTGATATACCATCCGATATCATACAACAAACACCACGAAGATGAAAGGAAAGCCATCCTTGGTATACTGCGAAGAGGAACCACCCCCCTACCGCCATATAACAAAACAACACCAAGAATTTACTGCAAGCCGAACCTTGCGGCCTTACTGGTAATGAGAAATACTATGGCCCCATCGACGGAGAAAGAGGTTGAATCTGATATAGTATACAAGTTTGTCTGTATCGACGAGCAGTGTCAGTCCCCCCAAAAATGCTATATCGGGCGCACAACCACTACACTAAAACGACGCAGGCAGGCCCATAGAAATCAAGGCGCCATCCGCCAGCACTTTGTGGATACCCACAACAAAAACCATCCTTACAAGAACTTCTCATAAACACCAAAATGGATACAAAAGGAAGACAACTGCGACCGTTTATTGATATCAGAAGCAGTCAGCATCGCCATCCAATGCCCCAACCTTAATATCCAACGTGAAGCAGAAAGATCCTTCAACCGCGTGGAGCAAGACCGCCACACGCGAACAGGTGTGCACAATTACAATCAGTAAATTAAACATATGTGTAATTAATAAATATTTATGTATAGTGTGTATATAATAAATTATTTTCAACTTATGATATAATTTCTTTTGTTAACATATCTATTTGTCTTATTTTATTTTTCACTGTTGTCTTTTGTAAATACTCAAAACTAGGTCTTTGGCAACTGTACAAATTTTCCGTCCTCATAACGTCACAAAACGCATGCAGGTTCATATTAGTATCAGTACGCTTGATAACGTCAATATGTATAGGTTGATGAAACAGCTGTCCCGTGCAAAAATACTGGAGTAAATGGAAGAACCACATTGTGTTCATTAGTAACCTGAACAATGAAGTGAAGAAAATAATTAGAAAATATGAAGCAATTTCGAAAAAGCTGGTTAACAGAGAAAAAGTCATTCTATTCAATGAATGTTGTATCCGTGAAATATTGTGCCCTAAAAGTATATAAATATATATGAATAATTATCACATCACCATGATTCATATAAATTATTCGAGCTACAAAAGTCCTTTGATATCTGATTTGCTCTACCTTGGAATTAATATATTTTCATATATGTAAACAAAAGGGAAATTTTTTTGTTGATAATTTCGTCCTCTTGTGGGTTCGAACCACCGCCCAGAGGTCAGAGAAGAAATCAAGACATTAGTGACGTTATCAATTCGGGTAACAAGTGAGGTTATAAATTTATACAGATTCAGACCTTACAAATCACCGTCAAACTTCCAGTATTCGTAATTAGAATCAATATCCAACCCCCTCTACCATGTTAACAAATTCGAACATTTGCCGAATGTAGCCATATTATGAATAATTAACACATCACCATCATTCATATAAATTATTCGAGCTACAAATGTCCTTCAATATCTAATTCACTCTACCACGGAATTAATATATACTTGGATATCGATTCCTATTAAGAATACCCTCAGTTCGACGGTGATTTGTAAGGTCGGATTCGGTATAAACATATAACCTCACTTGCTAGCCGAATCGATAACATCACTGACGTCTTGATTAATTTTCTGCCTACTGGAAGATGGTTCGAACCTACGAGAGGACGAAATTATTATCAACTACAGAATTCCTGTTTGGTTAACATATGTAAAAATATATTAATTCCGAGGTAGTGCAAATTAGATATTACAGGACATTTGTAGCTCGAATAATAAATAAATAAAGATATATATATATATATATATATATAATATATACTATATATATATATATATATATATATATACATTGAGCTACAAATGTTCTTTAATATACTAAATTCGCTCTACTCGGAATTAATTTATTTTCATATATGTTACCGAAGGGGGAATTTTTTAGTCGATAAGAAATTCTTCGATGTACGTATATGAATCACGGTAATGTCTTATGACTCATATATATTATATATATATATATATATATATATATATATATATATATATATCTATATAATATTATATATTATATTTATATATATACATATATATATATATACATATATAATTATGTATATGTATATGTATATTCATGAATAGAATGGCTTTCTCACTGTTAACCAGCTTTTTGAAATTGCTTCATATTTTCTAATTATTTTCTTACTTCATTGTTCAGGTTAATAATGGACACAATGGGAAGGGTTCTGCCATT
>NC_061100.1:60902203-60929703 GCF_015104395.2 Macrobrachium nipponense
TTTACACAAATTTTCCCAAAAAATTATTATTAATGAAAAGACGAAAGGAAATATAAATATACATATATCGAGTAAGAGAAAGAGGAAGAGAGAATATCGAACCAGAGAGAGAGAGAGAGAGAGAGAGAGAGGGAGAGAGAGAGAGAAAAATAACAACAACTATATACATGTGGGACTAATTTATTAGTAGTTCATTTATTTTAAGGTCCTTCATAAACATCTTACAAATATATGGGTCCAAATGGTACATTCCCAGACTAAGATTTTGTGGAAAAATTAAATAACATTGTACTAAACCCTAGCGATATCTTTGTCAGTTTTGATGTATGTTCCTTGTTTACAAAAGCCCCTATTGACTCTGTGCTAGAATATTTAAGTAATGAACTTGTACTCCATGAATTGCCTATGTCCGTTAGTCACATAATTTCCTTGATTAAGTTATGTATTTGTGATTGCAGATTTATTTTTAATGGAGAATATTACCAACAAATATTTGGTATGGCCATGGGTAACCCTTTATCACCTCTCCTTTCAAACTTATATATGGAATTTTTTGAGAGAACACCTCCCGAATATCACACTTGTCCCCTTAAAATGGTACCGATATGTCGATGATATCTTAGTAGTCTTACCTGTAGGTATCGATGTAAATGATTTACTGTCTAAATTGAATAATTTAGTGCCATCCATAAAATTCACTGTTGAAATTGAAAATAACAATGTCATCCCTTTCCTATGCAAATTCAGTATTTATAGAAAACCCTCAAATAATCTAACAGATGTACATTTTCATTCTGGCCACCATCTTAATATTAAAATTTCAATTTTTTCTTTTTTGTTCCTACGCGCTTTGCATATCACGAGTCCACAATATCTTGACCAAGAAATAGAATACATAAAAAACATAGGAAACAATCTCTGCTACCCACCTCATTTAATTGATTTATGTTATCAAAAAGCTCACAAAAAGTTTTAGTATTGCTATTAATGAAAAAGAAATGCCTAAAAATGTACTTAGCTTACCTTACTTTCGTGGATTTGAAACCATAAAATCAATATTCAAATCGTTTAATATTAATGTAGTGTTCTCTTATAACAGTACCATTAAAGATATGCTAATTCAGAATTCCTTGTAAGGATTGCCCATCGTTTTACATTGGTCAGTCAAGTAAAAATTTATGTGTACGTATTAAGCAGCATATGTATTCAGTTAGAACAGCCCAAACTTCAAATGTACTGTTTATCCATCTGAGTGAAAAATCTCATTGTATTAATTGGGGTGACACCTCTGTAATTGCTAGAGCAAATGATTATGTTTCAAGAAATTTACTGGAATCGGCAATTATACAAATCACTAATAAAAACAACCTAAATCTTAGTATGGGAATGTACCATTTGGATCCATATATTTGTAAGATGTTTATGAAGGACCTTAAAATAAATGAACTACTAATAAATTAGTCCCACATGTATATAGGTATTATTTCTCTCTCTCTCTCTCTCTCTCTCTCTCTCTCTCTCTCTCTCTCTCTCTCTCTCTCTCTTCTCTTGCTCGATATATATATATTCATATTTTCTTTCGTCTTTTCATTAATAATAATTTTTTGGGGAAAACTTGTGTAAATTTCATGATATTAAGTTGTATATGCTTCCTTGATTTTTTTTTAAAATGTGCTGTTTTCTGGAAGAATAATATGTTTACTGCGTGTGTATCCTCCAAGGTGTGGCTACCCTCAGGCGTTTCCTCATTTCTGTAGAGCGAAATCGACCTTATTGCTAATCTTGTAGCCTTCTTTTGACTATGTTTTCCTCTGTAAAATCAGTTTGCCTTAGTAAAGGGGCGGAACAAGACTGAAAGTACTCGGCTATCTCGCTTTTTAATTTTTTCCTTCGTGGCAAAAACCTTTATATGAAAGGGTTGTTGCCTTGTATAATAAGGCGCCCTGTGAGGTTATGTTAGACTTGTGATAATCTTACGCTAAGTCGGTTGGTTATGCACTTCCATACTCATTGGAGTGTCTTGGGGTTTGATGATCACTTACGAAGTCGGTATCTTCTTTGGTTATGACGACAATGTATTAAACTCATGATGATAGTTATAACTTCATTCGATCTCTTTCTGATGTGAGGTTCTAGTAGAAAACACTGATTACAAAAAATAGTTCTATTCTCTGAGATTACATGATGAAGATCAGAGGATATTTGTACAGGTCTGCCAATGATGATGGCTAATTCAAATCTACATGATGAAGCTTAGATAAAGATGTACAGGTCTTCTAATGATGATGGCTTGATCGCTTCTGCCAATAATGATGGCTAATTCTATTCTGACTACCATCTCGGTTACAAATCATAAAGGAAGCAGACAGTAGCTCGAACATATGAACATACATACAGATGACACAGATTACAAATCACGTAGGCCGTTTGAATTATAGGTCGCGGTAGTTGTCTCAAGCAGGAAGCTTGGACTAATGTTTTCAAAACAAATGAAGGACCACAGGTGACGGCACGTCATCTTAGCCTACTTTATTGTATACGTCATCTTAGCATGCTTATCGTATCTGGTCTGATCACATTCCTGCAAGCAATCTGGTTGACCTCTTGGGTCACTGCTTTTAATTAGTCATAGTTTTAGTTTTTTATATATATGGAATAACATTCCATATTTTTATTATGTAACACTTACATAAAAGCTCGGTCGGCTACAAAACCAACCACTGAATATTACTCAAGCTTGACTTGCATTTGACTTATAGGAGTGTGATACAGACATTATGGTGAATATATATAGATATATAGAAAATACTCATAAGTAAAAAAAATTCATGGTGTACACAAATACAGATTCAAGTAATAAGATATAAGACATATGCATATGATGATATTCGTAAATAATAGTGATCATGTGATATATAATGATACAGTTTTTCACTTCAACACATTAAGATACATATGCTACAGAAAATACTAATGTACTCTGATAATTGCATAGGATAAAGATTAACATGATAAAAATTGTATTTTAACTGATAAAAATTCATATATGAAGTGATAAAAATTATTAATTTTTATGCTAACTGATTCGTTGATTTTTATGCTAACTGCAGTTATTGGGAAGATAAAAGGAAACAGATTGATTATAGGCTACCTGATTTATTTATACATATGTATATGGATTCATATAATTATGTTCAATATATGTGCACTTAATACAACTGATTCACATAAATGACTAATCTAAGTGATTAATCTAGGTGCACTTTAAATAGATTCCTAGTGCGTACACGCACAGATATATTTCGATTCTGTTATTTATGATAATTTATATATAGGATACATGATACTATATATATATGATACATGACCGAGGTTATACACACTGCATGTTCTAGCGTTTCGAACAACTTTTCGTCCATTACACAGTTCCAGACAACCACCTTTAGCCAAATGAAATGGCCAATTCCAAATGGTTAAAAACAAGGGGAAATTGCCTGGGCAGGGTCCAACGTTCTATTTTGCGCCCATACTTCTCCTCTGCATTCTATGTCATACAAATACGTTCACGATGAATAAAATCATCCCCAGCACGAGTCCTGCGCCAGCAACGTAGAGTTGAATATCCTCTTGGTCGTGATTGTCAGAAGTTTGTCCCTTTTGTAGTCGATTCCGAAAGCCGCCGGAGCATTCCGCATTAAAATGAGATTAACAACGGGATACGGGTGTCGGTCCAAGAAGTCCATGAAATAAGCTTGTTCACTTATGATGGTGCTAATTCCCTTCACATTGTAGGCGGTTGTTACCTTCACTGCAGTCGTCCGCAGCGACGAACGATTTTTTGAAGTTGTAGATGATCTGTTCGGGCATGCGATGTGAAACTCTCGTACTGCAGGATACTGTAATCAGGTTCCGTTAATCAGCCTGTAAGTGAAATTATACTTGTCACAAGGGCAAAGTAAATTCAGACAACATCCAAATACGGGAGGGAGAAAGCCATTAAGAACCAGACTTAACCCACATGAATTCGCTGATATTTTATGTAATTCAAAAGAGTCATCTGTACAAACCTTTTTATCATTGGCATTATAACAATGAGTGAACCTATCCAGGTCTCTGATGACCGTAAAAATATCCACATTAACAGATATCAATACGAATCCCAAAGGAAATTCGATATTACTAGTAGTAAGTTACTAAACAAAGAAGTGTGAAACACAGCTATTTGTAAGATTGCCAGGCAACATAAGAGTCAAAGAGAACATTAATCTACGCTTACTGAAATTAAGCTGTGATAAAATCCAATCCTATGTGCCCTTAACAAAAGGTTCGTATTCAATTTTCTCGCGCTCATCCTCTGAGGTTAATTCTTTAGGCAGATGCTACGAAAGAACCCACAATGAAACTAATTTCTATATAAACTTTGGGTTTTTCAAGAAAATGTGACATTTTCCCATGAATGTGATTTACTTGAATTGTAATATGCTAGTGTTGCAAGTAAATATTTCATACCTATGACTTGATACTTCTAAGTGTCCGTTTACCTATGTCATAAGCTGATTTATTGACTATGAGGTTCAGAAAAAAAATTAATTCATTTTGATGTTATAGAAATTCTGTTTGCTTATTTTGTTCATCAATTTTAAAACATATTGCAATTCCTTAACTAAAGTTGCATTGCACACACAGATAGACACTTGTACCTAACGACCTGCCTTGCCCATGAGAAGTTCGTGCTAAGCATTCCTCTCCAGTTGGCTTGTTTTTTGCAAACACGAAACAACACACACTACAGATGAAGCCTTAAACTGACAGGTGTCTTAGTGTATCCCTTGTTTTCATGACACATGTTACAATCAGTTATGTGCTTTTTATATCTGTAAGCATTGTAGGCCAGTAAAATAGTGATTTTGGCTTTTGTGACATATTGGATTGGAATGCAACCAGTTTAGGACGATTGGTATAAAGAGATTATTACTACTACCTGGTCGTTAGTCACCTGTTGTGTTCTTCGGGTTTTCCTCATCACGGACCTACATATAATATTACATTTGATTACATAATTCTGATACACATACTTTAAATATACTTTTGCTTTAGGGTTTCCGTTCGAAGTGTTTATTGTTTTGCTTAGCTGCTGACCCTTGTTTCCGTTCAAAGTGTTTATTGTTTTGCTTAGCTGCTGACCTTGTTTTATTCAGTTTGTAACAGTTCAGCGCTCCAACCCAGGTATTCAATGTTTGCGATCTCTTGGGTTAATGAATTTTCTTGTTCAGATACGGTTTTAAAAATAGGTACGGATGTTTCTATTTCTTTTAGTCCAATTAATGGTTCTTTGCAGTATGGTGCGGGATTGCGGGATAATGCGTCAACTATGATATTTGCTTTCCCAGGTAGATATCTTAACTTGGCTCCAAAGACCTGAATGATCATATACCACCGAGTTCCTTTGGGACTGTGATTAAAGTCTTTGAAAAAACTCGGTATGGGACTTTATGGTCAGTAAGGATTTTAACAGGATAGCCGTAGATTATGAACTTAAAATGTACTAGTGAGTTAACGATACCTAGCCCTTCCTTGCCTATTATTGCATATTTACTTTCAGAGGGCTTTAGTTTACGTGAATAAAAAGCTATAGGAAAGAACTTTTTATCATATTGATGAAGTAGTACCCCTCTTACCCCTTGGTCTGAGGCGTCTGTTGCAATGAAAAAAAAAATCATTATTTAAATCAGGTATTTTTAAGTTAGGTGAGCTGCATTATTCCGCTTTTAAGATATCAAACGCCTGTTGATGCTTTTCAGACCATAATAAATCTACGCCCTTCTTCGTAAGATCTATTTACTTACGACTGTAATACCCACTACAGCGCAAAAGTGCTGTATCCCCTTTACGTTAATAGGTACCGGAAGTTATGAATAGCCGACACCTTACCATGGACTACTTTCAGACCTTGACTAGACACATAAAACCTAAATAAACACGTTCGGTTTTTGAAACTCGCATTTGGATATTTTACTCTGAGATTATTTGTCTTAGTCTCTGTAGCACTAGCTCTAGTTTATGTGAATGTACTTCTAAGGTATTAGAAAAGATTACAAGACCAACCATATAGGCATGTAGGGTATCCCCTAAAAGTCTCCAAACACTATATTGTAATTGGGGCTCAACGTAAGCCGAAGGCATACGTAAAAATTGATAATGTCCCTTGAGTGTGCTGAAGGCGGTGTATGAGGTACACTCACTTAGCTAGTGGTATCTGGTGAAAGCCTTTAAGTAAGTCCAAGTTGGTGAAAAATTTATTCTGACCTAACAAAGATAAGATATCGTCGGTACATGGCACTGGAAAACAATCAGGAATCGTTTCCTTGTTTTAAACGACAGAAATCTACTCAAATACGCCAAGTCCGATTTTTTTTTTTTTTTTGCATGACGTTTAAGGGAAAAATTATATGGGCTATTTGATTTCCTAATGACTCCTATTACTAACATTTTTTCAAGTTCGTCATTTATCTCTATTTTGAAATTTCATTGGGAGTCCATACGAAGGTACGTATATAGCTTTATGTTTGTCCTTAGACCACATTCTGTGTTCAATGACATCCATTTCCCCCAGAGATCACTCGCTAGTGGAAAAACATCCTGGTATTCAGATAAAAGATAAAAAAATTTCTGCTGAATCACCTCTGCTTGAATGACTTTACGGATATTACTTTAGATAGAGTATAAGAGAGATTCATCTACGACTGGTTGGCGTGAATAAAAATTAGCAACAATAAAAAATGCAATATTTATATGTATAGGTTTTGTGGATCACTAGATTTAACTTGTTGCTGTGAGTCAACCGTGTCTAGGGCTTTGTTCGCGGAAATCGTCATATTTCAGAGTGTCGGGAAGGATTAGAATTTCAGATCCCAGCAAAGTCTTTTTGGACTCACTAAGACATTCGAGGGTGCATGTGTCTCGAAATTTTGCGTGCAAAATGAGACTGCGGCTGTGGGAGAATTCTGTTAGGTCGCTTGAACAATGTCTCGATTTATGAGACAAATGATTGGTTCCTCTATATAAGTTATTATTTGATTAACTGTCTCTTTTGGTTCAAAACAGATTTTAATATGTTATAAGGTTTATAGAATTTTCTTTGATAAACACGCCTTATTTGGCAGGAGGTAAGATAATGTTTTGTATACCCATAGATGGATATCTTACAATTACGCTAGATATAGATCAATGTTTTTTATAACTATAGAGGTATCTGTAAGCGCTCGCTTATCCGCCACTACTGAATCTGATTTATGCTACGACAATTAACTTGTTATTGCCAATTACTGAACCATACTCCCGACTTCTCAATAGGGAAGTTCGAACAACAAACGGTGAGTCCGTAAATACAGGATATTACGTGGACTAAAGGGAATAAAACAAGATATTCTAATTTTTATGGTGCGTACAGTCGGGCTTAATCCTCCACTATTATAATAACTTATTGTATTAAAATTATGAGAACCTGCTCTGATTACTTGATACGGTCGTGTGATTCATAGGAAAATTCCTTTTTAAGTTTTCCAACATCGCTCTCCCTCTCCGCTGAAGTCGCTCATGTGGAATGTGCTTTGCTTGCTACGCTTGGCAGATTTGACTGACCCTGACCGTTTGACTAGATGACACAGTAACCAAGTTTGCTTAAGCACGATTTGTTTGATTCTGATTTTTAGGGCTACTGTTTACCTATTTCTTTTTATAATAATTAGGATTCTTCTCTTTATTACCATCGGCAACGTATTGTGTGTTTTTAGCATTATGTTGCTGTTAGTTACATAGAAAGCAACGAACGTAAGAATGACTTGAACGATAAAGAATTGAGCGATTACTATTAAAACAAGTTATCTCTACTGCGTTCAATATTAATTATTTGAAATAGTGAGGGATCCAGGTCAGCATATTTAGACAATTTGTTGATTTGTTTATATGAATGTTAAGTATGTTAGCCTAATGAAAGTTTTTACAGACATGTTATTCCTTGCAATCCAGCCGTATTTTTTAAAGTTAAGTTGAGTCATTGATGTTCGATATTTTATGCATATAACTCAAAATCTCAAGGCTAAAACTGCGATCGGGACCTTGCAAAGGAGCCTTTATTGTCCTGACCCGAAATAGTGTTACCTCTAATTTATCCAGGTTTGTACGGGTGTTCCACTTATTTTTGTGTGTTTTCTTATCACTGGCCTAACTACCCTATCCATGCATCTGTATAAATACAGACGTCCACTGCGTAAACGCATATTCAATGTTTAATTTGATTTGTTACGTACAGAATTAATAATCACCCAAAATGATAAAATTAACACAGTATATGATTATGATATTTCAGGAGAACTTCTGGAAACAGAAACTCAAAGATAAAAACTCACAGTAGCGAAATCCCAATGATGTAGATAATTTTTGTAAAAAAGTAAGATTAAGAATGTCTCGTAACTTCAGTCACAGGAATAACGAAAATTCGACCTGTAAAGGAAACACTCAGTTACTCCAAATGAATAAAAAGATTGTACTTAGCTTGATTTTGTGGGAAGTCACGGTGTTCCGATAACAATTGGAATGTTCATATGTAGATAATATATAAGTAAAACTAGAGTTGTAACGTCAGACATAGCCGAGATACCAATTACGGTACTCAATCCATTTTGATCCTCCAATCCAGGAAGACTCAACGGGATTACTCACAATCTGAGGACTTATTATCCTGCAAAAAGCATATTTTTCTCATCTAGTTTTATCATGATAAAGCTTTCAAGACAACTTAGCTGGTCTATCTCTTTAATTATATGAACTAATTCGAGTAAGCTGATCTCTCTCTCTCTCTCTCTCTCTCTTAGAAGAAGACGAACAAGAAATACGATTATATATATGTTTTTATATATATATATATATATATATATATATATATATATATATATATATATTTGCGTGTGTGTGTGTGTATTGTGTGAGTGTATTCCTCTAGAGAAGAACCCCAGCTGTTGCGTGTTTTAAATATAATAAAAGGAAACAGATAACAAGAAATGAATATTTAGTCTTGAAATCAAAGTTAAAAATGAAACGCCACTTGAAGAAGGGGCCTTTAAATGCAGTTTGCCAATGGTTAGTCACGATCACGGAAGCAATATTCCTCCGGATGATGCAGCTAAACTACACTGAAATTTTTTTGAGTCTAGCTTAATTTAAAAATAAATACAATATAAAAAGTAGTTTAAGTTCATAACCAGAAATTTATGCAAAGTAACACGAATATTCTCCTAAAGTTATAAAAACAAGGTTACAAAAAACATTCTGTGGTACAAGAAGAACTCTGTTAATAATGGATGAACACTTATGGAGGGGGGATTGACGAAGACAACAGGAATTATGAAAACGCCAAGGTAGGGGTGCGTCTAAGTTATGAAGTAGCTTTGGTAAATGGAATGGTAATTCTGATGCGTACTTAGATTTCATAATTCTCTCTGATAACAGCTTTAGTTGGCTCTACACATTAGAATGCAGCTTTTCATAGAATTCAAGGAAGCCTGAAATATTAAAGACCCATTTAGGATATAGCAAAATATAGATATGCACCTGACAAAGATGCGTACTTCATCGTTATTCTTCACATAGGATGCAAAATGAAAAATTGTAAACACTTCACACTAATGTGTATAAAACCACACATACATACACACATACATAAAATATATATATTATATATTATTACATATATATATATATACATACATATAAAATAGATATAAAATAAATATATAAATATATATATATATATATATAAGATGATATATTCTACTATATATATATATATATATATATATATATATATATATATATATATATATATATATATATATAGTATATATATATATATATATAATGTATGTATATATATATATATATAGGTATATATATATATATATAATGTATGTATATATATATATATATATATATAATGTATGGATATATATGATATATAGTATATATATATATATATATATAGATATATATATATATATATAATGTACATTTAGAAGGGAAATTCTCTCGTCCGAACCTTTGTCAACATTTTTATTCGCTCCTAGCCAGCCTTCCATTTTTTTATGCAAGTTATGTTGATGATGCCTTTGCCCTTTTTACACATAAGTATGAGCCGATTCCTTTCTTGGGTTTCTAAATATATAACATCCTAATGTTAAGTTTTTTGTGGAAAATGAAAATTAGAATCAGCTTTTTTTTATAACTTTTGTTCTTTTAACTTGAAAATTAATTCTCTTTCAGTATAGTTCCTCCACAGGGCTCTAACGCTAACTTCCGATTGGCTACTATTCGAAAAGGAGTGATCTTTTCATGTAAATATTACAAAGATAACTGTTCCCCTCTGAACTGGTCTTTAATATACTTCACTCGCTTCTAGATATGTACTTCTTTATTAATACTACGTTTTATACCATTCATAAATTAAATTTACGTTAAATTTCCGTTTCACTGGCTGATACTTTTCCTAACACATACAAAATAAGTCTGGGCCATTGAGTTTTATCTAATACCTATTAACCCTCTCCGGTCTTAGGGTGGCTGGGAGCAGCCATCCATCCCTCTCATACTATTTACTGAGGGTTTCTCACAGCAGCTCAACCCAAAACCGTACATATCTTTGTAATAACTTAATATAGCGTCCCCTAAACTTAACCAATCCAAGGACTATTTTCTCTTCTTGATATCTATATATGAAAGAAAACCTAATCCTCCAAATTTAGTCCATAATCTACCTCCAAAAATAATTATCAAAACTATGCCAAAAACTCTGCTTCTTTCTGGCCATACTACTTCATTTCGCCCACGAGTTTCCCAGGTGAAAGTCGCCTCTCGCTACTTCTAACCATGGTCTAGGTCAGAGTCAAAGTAATAGGGTCTGCCTAACTCGGCAGTGGGGGCGGAGCTAATACTGTGATGTCAGAAGAGTAACACTGCCCGCGCTCCTCCATTGAATTACTTAAAGAAGCTTTAGTTTTTATACATTTAATCCATACCGCATGGATTTTTTTTTATAAAATCTGATAAAACCTGTATAGAGGTCACATGCTTGATGTTTTTTAATAACCATTCAAAGTATATAGGGTCTGCTTAACTCGGCAGACCCTATATACTGTGACGTCACAAGAGTAACATGCACTTGTTTCTCCACTGAATTACTTAAAGAACCCTTAGTTTTTATACATTTAATTCATATCGCATGGTGTTTTTCATAAAATCTTGATGATAAAATCTTTAGAGGTCACATGTTTGATTTTTTTAATACCCATTCTCTCATTTAGTCACCAAACCTTGTTTTATTGCACAAAATATACCATTTTGAACACACACAGCTACTCCAGCTTTCTTCATATGTTTATTCTTTACTTATTTATTTACTTACCTATATACTGGTTTGCTGTCTTCTCTACAAGTCCATTTCTTTTAACATGACAACTCTCTCTCTCTCTCTCTCTCTCTCTCTCTCTCTCTCTCTCTCTCTCTCTCTCTCTCTCAGGTAGTAATATTATCAAGATTTTAAATAATTCTTAAGAAATGTATTTAGTTCTGTCACTTTGAAAAGCAACTTTTTTATGATAAAGGTTAGAATGATAGATTAATTATATTTTCCAAATATTATTGTGAATACTTATTGTTATGCAATAAATACAAAGAAAATGTGGATACAGGCAGTGTCAAAAATGGCAGTTGCATTTGCACGACTTGGCCACAAAAAAGAAAACAATATCAAAAGTATAACAATTGCATCATATACGATATAAGGTATCAAAGGTATAAATGATGAAGAAAATGATACAGAGAACACATTTCCAGCAAATTTCTCATTAGCACTTCATATCACATAAATATACTTCCGAACACATAATTTTACATATAACACAAACTGTATATATGAAGGTATTAATTATGCATGCCTCTAACGATTATAATATTTTCGAAAAGAGTACAAAAAGTTATTTGTCAGTCTGACTGGATGTATCTGATGACGTTTCACAAGGGGCGGGGCTAGATTTCAGATCTCTCACGAACACTTAAATTTTTATAATTTTTGCGTGCGTAGATAATATTTTCTGTGCGCGATTATGGGGTTGAAAATAATTGTAATTGTAATGTGTCATATACCAATTGAAAGGGCATTTTTTACATGGTATATGGCAAAACGTGATAAGATGAAAAATTATGTAAGAAAAATGTGGTCAATATTTACATAAAATTTTAAAAATTTAGTCCGCCTTTGACTTAGAATTTCTCGAAAATTTCTGAGAACACCTATCAATTTTATTTATGCATTATATAGTAAATTTTATCAGCTTTCTAATAAATTTTTTCAGTTTCTTTCTATCATCATCCCTTAGTTAGATACGCTACGAAACGTGAATGTATGTAGGTTGACGGATGAAGTAATTGCACATTTTTGTGTGCGTAGATAATTTTTCTGTACGCGCTTGTGGGTTTGAAAGTAATCGTAATTGTAATGTGCTATATATCATTTGAAAGAGCATTCTTTGTACTTTAAAGTAGTATACGGCAACATGCAATAAAAGGGAAATTTATATAAAAAAACGCCATCGCAAAAATAGTTATATGAAAATGTTATCGTCAATATAGTTTCATAAAGATATGGTCCTTTTGTAACTGATGACGTTTCACAAGGGGCGGGGATAGGTTTTAGTACCGCCTCGTGAGCAGACCCTGTATATTTGGACCCTGGTCTAGGTATATAAGGTCAAACGACGCGCAGGCTACCTGGCTCGCAGTCGGGGTAATGACGTCACGTGAAAGAATGCGAGGGAGAGAAGGCAAGGGATAGAAAGAAAGTTGTAAGAAGTTTGTTATTGATAAAGGATTTGGAACGGTTGCTTCTTAAAATCTCACCTGGAAAATCATTGTTCGAACCCAGGACAAAATATGTAACCGTCTTTTCTCAAAATAACACCTGGAAAATCTTCGTTTGACCTCAAGGCAAGATCACCGGGATTGACATGCATATAAGACCCCTTAAAGCAGTCGGATTTGGTATACAGTGCGATTCTAGACGCATCTTAAGAAATATTTTCAAGACTTTTATATCTTGTTGTGGTACAGGACTGTGACGTAATAATTAGGCCAAGTAACTGTGCGGTTTATGTGGGGTTTTAACAGAACAGACTGTTCAGGAGTTCGATTTTTCAGATTTCCAAAAGAAGACATTTCAAAAAAAAAAAAAAAAAAACAAAAAAAAAAAAAAAAAAAATTGATAATTTCATGTCGTCTCACTGATAAAGTTAATCCCAATAATGCAGTCATTTGTTCAACCCGCTTTACTTCAGAGGACTACATCGACGATATGATATCTCGCTTGCTTGGAACTGAAACCCCTAGAAACAAGACCTTTGAAAGAGTACGCAGTTCCTTCATTAAACCTCTACAGCAAAGGATAGTAATATTTTTATTATTATTTGAATGGTTACAATGAATAAAGGTGCATATGTATGTGCATTATCTGTATACTCTGACACTATATATATATATATATATATATATATATATATATATATATATATATATATATATATATATATATATATATATATATATATATATATATATATATATATACAAATATATATATATATATATATATATATACATAAATATATATATATATATATATATATATAATATAATAATATATATATATACACATATATAATATTATATATATATATATATACATATATATATATATATATATAATTATACATATATATATGTTACGGCCATTTTGCAAAATTGGTCATTTTACAAAATGGCCGGCCATTATGCAAAAGGACCAAATTCGTGGTAATTTTGCAAAATAAAAGACCTAAATTTCTCAACATTTTTTGCAAAATGACCAAGATTTTGGTCAGTTTACAAAATAAACAGTATTATTGTTGGCCCGTTTACAAAATCTCCATACAGCAAGTAGCCAGTTGGAAAAAAAGCTTGTCATTCACTTCTGCAAATCATCTTTTAATATTGGTTCATTTACTGGTTCACTTACTCGTTTCCCACTACGGATATTTCTACTGTATAATTGTCGATCATTCACTTATTATCCCCCCCCCCCCCCCCCCCTCCATCTCTCTCCCACAATAGTAATGTGAAGCTGGACTGGTGACACTGTTTGTCAGTAAGGCACTGCTGAAAAGCCAGGAGAAGACGACCAACTTCTGTAAATCATCTCTTATTACAATATTGGTTCATTTACTGGTTCATTTACTTGTTTCCCACTACGGGTAATTGTACTGTATAATTGTCGATCATTCACTTATTATCCCCCCCCCCCTCTCCCACTCTCTCTCTCTCTCCACAATAGTAATGGGAGCTGACTGGTGACACTGTTGTCAGTAAGGCACTGCTGAAAGCCAGAAGACGACCAACGTAGTACTTTGTGTGCATTCAACTAGTTATTGCTTGCTAAAACTTTATACGTTTGATGTATTTGAAAGTTCTATTTTCTGAAAATTAATAAAATTAGTTATGTTCACTACGTTTTATCATTCCTCGCTTTTTTTTTTTTTCATCTGGCTGCTTGCGGTATGGACATTTTGTAAACTGACAACGATAATTTTTGTAACTGACCAAAACTCTTGGTCGTTTTGCAAAATGTTGAGAAATTTAGGTCATTTTGCAAAATGACCACGAATTTGGTCCTTTTGCAAAATGGCCGCCATTTTGTAAAATGACCAATTTTGCAAAATGGCCGTAACATATATATTATATATATATATATATATATACGTATAGATATGTATATATATATATATATATATATATATATAGATATATATATATATATATATATATATGCTGCTCTAGAGGAGAAGAGACCTGTACGTAAAAAACAAAGAGGGCCTCCTGATGGGTAAATAAGTTTAAGGAAATGTAGCTGATATTTGTTTTATAATTTCTGTGCCTGTTCATTGAAGTGCCGGGATTGAGTGGCGATAGTGATCTATGGAGTACTATTTGTTCTTTGTGTGTTTTATGAGTCAAAGAAAATTTTACTACCATACTCCCTTTTCGATTTTTTCCCCGGTTTTTATGGTAACCGAGTTATTTACTGCAGCTCAATATCGCACCTAAAGCCCATTTTCAAACATAAATATTCATAGAAAACGTACAGAAAATAATATTTTTCACTCCTAAGCGAAGTAATCTCACGATATGGCTACCCTCGATAGAATTTCTGAAGTGAAGGATTTAGTAGATGGTGATATCAAGAAAATTAATAAATCTGAACTGATTAAAGCTCTGAAGACTGCAATCGCCCATATCAATGAGGAACCAAAACCTGAACTTACCTCTCTGACAGGCTTGGTGGATGATGCTATGCAGAGAATCCCAGACAGAGAAGCAGATGGAATTCCAAAACAATACATCAACGACATTGTCACTGCTGTTGTTCACGCATTAGGCCCCCTTATTCTTTTCAACAAGCAGCCAGAGACAGAAAAAATTAAAAAGAACATACAAGCAAATGCATATAATCATGATGCTCTCGAGCAGTACTCCAAGAAGGAAAATATTAGAATTCATGGTGTCCCTGAAGATAGAGAAGAAGATAGAGCCGCACTAGCTGTAAACAACATGAACGAGGCTGTTAAACCTGGGGATGCTAGGGAACCACCAGTGAATACCTTCACACGAGCAGATATAAGTATTGCCCACCGGTTGCCGAGCAGAGAAGAGACCAAACCAATTATTGTAAGGTTTGTAAGGCGCGAAGACAAGCTTTTACTTATGAAAAACAAAAGTGGACTGCGTAGACGCCAAGGACCGAAAGTTTTCATCACGGATGATCTTACTCCACTTCGAAACAAAATACTACAAGCCCTTAAAAATGACGAAGGAATTGCTCGGTCATGCAGTGTGTATGGTACAATTTTTGCTGTAGAAAAAAGTGCAAGTGGAGGGGCCGGTAGAAGAGTCAGGGTAAATACCCCTGAGGATCTTTATAAGATAGGATGGAAAGAAGATAAGGTGAACAGTCACCACCTAACTCTACAGTTTACATAGGATAGGTGCGACCCCTTCATAAATGAAACGGATACGGAAACGAGACAGGACAGTGGAAATGGAATTGATAGCAACAATGATAATTTGGATAACAACTATGCAAAATATAAGTCATTCTTTGAGTTGAAGATAGTTAGTTTGAATGTTAATGGACTACACAGTAAAGCCAAATTTGGTATACTTGAAATATTTGTACAAGGTTTTGATTTTATTTGTTTATCTAAAACTAAATGTCATTATATCGACGATGACTTGTTTCCTGGGTACTCGCATTTTATAAAGAAAAAAATTATATTACTCTTCTGTATGGAGGTATACATGGAATCTGTATGTTAATTAGAAGAGATAGGGAAAAATATGTAACATTGATGAAGACACAGAATGATATTATTATTTGTGCCTTGTATATTCCACACGAGAGATCACCTTATTGTTCATCTAATATCTTTGATGTTATTGCTGATGATCTCATGAACTTGAATGTAAAATACGAGCTACCAATTATATTAGCTGGTGATTTTAACTCAAGAGCAGGTTTACTTAATGATTTTATAGAGAATGACCCTTTGCAAAATATCGATTTAAATGATTTTATAGATGAATGTCTGTTTAGCTCCAAAAGGGAATTAGAAGCTCTTGACCTTAGCACAGATCGCTATGACAGTGATGTAATTACTAATAACCATGGTCGTAACTTAATTGAATTGTGTAAAATGCTTGATGTTAAGGTAGTTAACGGGAGATTTGGGGGGGACAGTGGCGTAGGGGATTTCACTTGTCTCACAGCTAATGGTAAAAGCTGTATTGACTATTTTATTTTCTCCTAAACTTATGAGTAGCATTACGGATTTTAATGTTGAGCAATATGACAGGTGTCTGTCCGATACTCACTCGACCCTCTCTATAGTATTACGTTTGGAAGAGAGTTTTAATATGAGACCACCGGAAATACCGAAGGAAGAAAATTTAGATTTAGACAGTGAGGAAACCCATGATATGAATAACTTTGAATATGAAGAACTTAAAACAAAATGGATAAATGACATAAAAAGTGAATATATGGAAGCATTCAATACTACAGATATTAACTTATTAGCCCAAAAATTAGATTCACTGAACCATTTGAATGTAACCCAGAATATTATGGATGATATTGTAAAAGATTTAGGAAAATTATATATAGACCCTGCCAAACACATTGGCATTTGTAAAAAAGTTGATCAAAATAAACCTAAAATTAGGGATTGCGAAAAGGTTAGCAAACCATGGTTTGACAAAGACTGTTCTAGTAAAAGAACTGAATATATGAAAGTAAAAAACAGGCTTAAGAAAATCAAAACAAATGAAGCTAGAAACTAACTGAAAGCTAGAGCTAAAACATATAAGAGAATAATTAATAAAGCTAAGAAATCTTTCAGAAAAAATTTCATAGAAATGTTAGAAATCTGAAAAAAGTAGTAGTAAGGATTATTGGGATTTGTTAAAGAATACTGATAAGAGTGAGCTGATTTGTAAAATTGCACTTAAAACATTTCGAGATTATTTTGCTAAACTCAGTCGAGGTAATGTTGAACCTGATGAGAGCGAATACCCCAATAATTTCGACCCAAGCATTATTAACCAGTTAGTTAACGAGTTTCCACAGTAGATGAGATACAAATTCAGATGAAAAATCTTTAGAGTAGAAAAGCATGTGGTATTGATAATATTATAAATGAGTTCCTTAAAAACTGCCCTCATGATATGCTAAATGTGATATGCTATATTTTCAGCATAGAGTTGATCTCCTCAATTGTTCCACATTATTGGTGTATAGGGATGATAAAACCCATATTTAAGAAAAAAGGGTCCCCTGACGACCCAGATAACTATAAGGGTATCACACTGCTGAGCTGTGTAGCGAAGCTTTTTACCGCTTGTGTCAATAAAAGGTTGGTGAGGAGCAGGTTGGTTTCAGGGAGGGATATAGTACTCTAGATCATATTTTTGTAATACATTCACTTTTTAATTTCTATCTTCATCGAAAAAAGAGAGTATACTGTTTGTTCGTTGATTACAGAAAAGCATTTGATTTGGTTGACAGGTCGTCCTTGTGGGGAAAAGTAATCTCACATGGCATTAACGGTAATATTATGGCTGTCATATATAATATGTATAATAATGCCAAATCCTGTGTGAAGCAGAATCATAAAATTTCTAACTTTTTCGAATGTAACATAGGCGTAAGACAAGGTGAGAATCTTTCCCCATTACTTTTTGCGATCTACCTAAATGATTTTGAGTCTTCTTAGCAGGGGGATTAGGGATGGATGTGTGCTCAAGAGAAATGAATGAAAAATTAAGTAGTATTGATGTAGAAATTTTTTTGGGTATTTATGTTTTACTTTTTGCTATGATACTATTGTAATGGCTGAATCCCCAAAGGAATTACAAAATGCCTTAGACAAAGTAAAAGAATATTGTGATACTTGGAAACTTCAAATTAATGTTTCAAAAACTAAAGTAGTTGTATTTTCTAGAGGAAAAGTTAGAAATGTCCCGAATTTTAAATATGGTGAGGAGCGCATTGAAATTGTAGATGATTATGTTTACCTTGGTACTACGCTTAATTATAATGGTAAAATGGATAAAACTATTAAGTAACAAGTCATTCAAGCACGTAGAGCATTATTTGGTATGTTAATTAAATGTAAAAAACTTGAATTACCCATTGATATCAACTGGGATCTATTCGATGCTCTAGTTGTATCAATTTTGACTTAAGGTTGTGAAATATGGGGTTACCACGAACTAGATCATGTTGAAACCTTTCACAAGAAGTTCATGAAAAATCAGCTCTGTGTGAACAAGCGAACAGCAAACTGCATGGTATATGGGGATCTTGGCAGATTCAAAATTGAAATATCTATTTGCAAACGGATGACTGGATTTTGGCTGAGAATTGTAAAATCAAAGGCGTCTAAATTGTCAAATGTTTTTTATCGTTTTCTTAGAATTCTGTACGAGTCGAATGAGTATAAGTCTATTTGGATCCATAAAATTAAAACTATCCTTGATTCATGTGGTATGTCAAATATATGGGAACATCCAGAAAATTTCAATCACACTTGGATAATAAATAGCCTAGAAATGAAACTCAAAGATATGGAGAGAACAGTGGCATCCAGAAGTAGAAAGAAATATATTGTGTAGTAATTATAAACTTTTTAAGACTGAATTTGGCCAAGAAAAGTATATTATGAATTTAGATATACCAGAAAGAATTGCCCTTAGTAAATATAGGTGTGGTACCCACAAACTTCCCGTAGCAACTGAAAGATATTCTGGGCAGGAGAATCAGCACCCTTGCAGACTTAGTAACAGCTAAGAAGTTGGGGATGAATATCATTATGTTTTAGTTTGTCCTTTGATTAGAGAAATAAGAGAGAGAGACCTAAAGCCCTACTATTGTAGAAGACCTACCACTTTTAAATTCAATCTTCTCCTCAATACAAATAGTGCTAGCGAATTGAAAAGACTCGCAAAGTTTATTAACCTTATAATGTCTTTATTTTAGATTTAATACTTTCTAAGATTTTCATTATTCTGGTATTATTTTCGATGTATGTACTTTTCTTTGTCAGAATACCTTTTATGCTTTAAATATGTACTTGCTAAATACATGTGTACATAAATATAGTTGTAATCTACTGGTCTCTTCTTTTTGTAGTTTTTGTGTAAAATATATATATTTGTGTAATTTTGTCGATAGAATAAAATTTGCCTTGCCTTTGTCTTGCCTTTCCTTGCTTTGCCTTGCTTTACCTTGTGTGTGTGTGTGTGTATATATATATATATATATATATATATATATATATATATATATTATATATATATATATATATATATATATATAATTTACTTTACTTTACTTTCATGTTAACAGATTGTGATTTAGCTCTGGAACCAACGGATCGATTCGGTAGAGCAGAAAGACGTGGCTTTAAGAGAACCGTGCAAGATCTTCTGAGAGATGAAAGTGCAGCAACAGGAGACAGTTTAATTTCTCATAATGATAACATTGCAGCAACTAGTTTAGAAACAACGGTAGGTATTGAGAGTAGCATCGTAGTGGAAAGTAATGCGTTTTCACATGAATTATGTAATAATGAAATTTCCAAAATGCAGGAAAAAATACATATATGAGAGGCAGAAGTCAATTGTTTGCAAGCCCACGTGAAACATCTTGAAGAAAACAATGCTGTTAAAGTTAGAGCTATGGTAGGAGATATTTTAAAACCTATTTTTAGTGTAACGCAATTAGATGCTTTATTGAACAAAAAGACAGACGACGATATATCTTCTCCTTTTACATTAACGAGTATCAGTCCCAAGTGCTAGAATTATTTAAGGGATATCAAAGGACTTCCACTGCCTTCCGTAACTGCTCTCAATGAACGAGCTAAAAGTTTCTCTTGTGAGCCAGGTATATTGACATCATTTTTTTCATTAATGAAAAACAAAGCTGAAACTTTTACTGTAGAAGAGAGGCTAGCTGTAATATCTTTCGATGAAATGAGCATCACAAAGCACTGGAGTTACGATAAAGGAACAAATAGATTGTATAAACCTCATGGATAAGTTCAGGTTATCATGCTGAGGGGTCTGATTGGTAAATGGAGACAACCCATCTTTTATGATTTTGACAACTCATGTGTCCATGAGATTATAATAAGATTATAATTGAGGAAGTAGAGAATGCACGCTACTCCTTATTGCAATTGTTCGTGATCTAGGCCCGAACAATCTTAAATCATGGAAGGCTTTTGGGATAGACCCAGTGAAATCAAAGAACGTTTCAATAAAAAAATCCATATCATGAAAGGGAAATATTCTTATTTGCCGATGCCCCACATATGATAAAACTTATAAGAAATCATTTTATAACGAAGGGGTTCTGTTTTGAAGATGGGACACTGATTTCGGATTCTTGTATAAGGGAAATATTAAGCAAGACGCAAACAGAATATGGTCTAGATCACAAGATTAGTGAAATTCACATAAACTTAGAAATCACTGAATTTCAGCGGGTAAAATATGCTGTGCAGCTGATGTCAAGTACCTGTGCTAAGTCTGTTGAATTTTTAAGAGAGAGGGGCCTGTTAGGAAGCAGTAACTGGAAGGTTACTGCGGAATTTATCTCTATGATAAATGACTGGTTTGATCTGATGAACTCATCATGCATGATTGGAGACGTAAAATCCAGAAATTCTTATGGAACAGACTTGGACACACAGGAAACTCTTTTATATAAAGTTATCAATGTTATGACAAAAATGAGAGTATGCAACGCAAGATCAAGCACATTTTACAATTTCCAAAAGTGCGTGATTTTATCGTGTCACTCCCTAGTGGGTCTATATGAGATGCTAATAAGAAATTTTAATGGAATATATTTTAACAAGAAAATTGAATCAGGACCCATCGCCGGGTCATTGTCTTACTGATCACCGACCACTCACATTCCTCGACCGTGCCAGGCTCAAAAATCTAAAACTCTTACGGTGGTCTTACATCCTGGCCACCTTCAATATTCAGCTTCAAAGCATCAAAGGGACCAACAACACCATTGCGGACACATTGTCACGCCTTCCATCAACCTCTTCAGCTGGATCCACCGCTATGGACCCATCTTAGTGGGGGGGGGGGGGGGGGGGGGGGGGAGGGGGGGGGGGGGGGGGGGGGGGGGAAATTGTCAAGTTTTCGCTCCAATATTGTATAAATATTGTATATAATTAATCTTGTCTTTATTACTTCTCTTTAACTTCCATACGCACGCCAGCTGTTGATTGCTCCTTCACTTTCCTTCAACTTTGTTATGTTCTAAGTCTCTATTCCTATTACTCCTCCTTGATATCCTTAGTTTAGTTTACTTGGGTACCTTCACCCTCTTGTTAAGTTAGGTGTATTCTTCCTCTATTGAAGACAGTGTTTGTGGCGCTATCTAGTTTATCTTTGTGTATTTTGTAATTTAGATATTAAATTTAATAACGTTCAATTATGGTGTTACTTGCTAAATGTTTAAAGTGAAGTACTTTGTTATATTGATTATTGTTTTTGTGTTAACTTTATATAAGTAATTACTAATTATAATAATTTAAGTGACTGTGAGTTCGTTTCACCCGACCAGTGTTTTGCACAAAGGATATTTGTTTTAGTGGAATTATTATTTTTATTATGCTTCCTACTAAGTGTTAGCTAAGGCATATATAAGCTTAAGTATTTACCCACTGAATACGAGGCATTCAGCTTAGAAATGTCATAATATATATTGTATATATATATTAATATATATTATATAATAGATATATATATATATATATATATATATATATATATATATATATGATCATATATAATATATATTATATAATCTGCCAATGAACTATCCCCTTGGAAAACGGAGTCTTGATGGAAAGAGTAAAACCAGCACTTGTACATAAACATCCTTTTATTTTGTTATGACTACCGGTTCGGAGTTACTGTCTCCATCATCAGGACTATACAAAAACACAGAAAGAAAACAAAATTAAAAATCACTAAATTACAATCGATCATTAGAATGAAGAAATATTACACAAAGGTTACATTGCATATATAATAAGAGTAATATACAAGCATGAAAAAAGGAAAGGAAGCAATATCAAAAAAAAGTAAATACCTGCATCATGAAGGCATACAAACATACACACTAAAAATTTAAAAACACAGCATCTCCGTGGCCATCTCGTTGTTACTGAGGGAAGGTTTCAACTTGAAAGTGTAGAGACTTTCTACTATTGCAGCTCCAGGGAGTCACTCGACTTGAGAGAATGGAAAATTAATCTAACCTTAGAGGGTGATCACTATTTTCTGAGTGATCCCGTATGGCACTGAATGGTGGTTTTGCTAAAAGCCTGTTTGTCCTAACTGATCTTCCCAAGTGCTCAAACCATCATACACGTGCTTGACGCTTTGTTTTTCCCACGTAAGTTGCATTACAGCAATTGCACTCTTATTTATAAACAACATGAGACTGTAGTTCTGGGGGTACGATGTCTTTGTACTTAAACAAACCTCCAATAGTATATATATGCTTGAAAAACACTACCCTTACATTAAACTTGAGGAAAATTAAAAATAAAACCTCTTTAAAGTTTTAGTAGTCTATTTTTAACAGAAAAACTCTATTGCCATAGAACAAACATAGTAAAACAAAATACCAGTACTGCTTTATTGCTTTTAAAATGGAAACTTTCGGGAACAATAACTTTTCTAGCTGTTTACCAACATATGTATCTATGAAAGCAATATTAAAACTGTTTTTTTAAACATTTCTTTTATAAACTGAAATTCTGAATGAAGACTAAAATAATTTGAACAAATCTTAAAGGCACGGGACACAAGTGTACAGACCTAAATTGCGGTTATAAACTATAGGGATGGATGAAGAAAATTTAGTTTTGGAAGAGTCCTGTAAAATGTTGGTTTCCTGTAAACTGATGTTGAAAAAGTGTTATCGCTGTGTTTACTTACGAGCACGTCAAGGAAAGCTCAAGTATTATTGTTCTCTACTTTTGAAGTAAATTCAATATTTTGGTGTTTTGAGGTAAAATAAGCAAGAAACAGGGGTACATGTTCTTCAGATCTAAAAATTAAAAATGTATCATCTACATAACGTCGGTAGAACAGTGGTTTAAAAGAACTGGGACAATTATCTAACCAAACAACTTCAAGATGAGATAAAAAGGCATTGGCCAAAGTAGGACCGAGAGGGTTTCCCATTGCTCCACCATCTTTTTTTGTTTTTTAGACATTTGCGTTAAAAACATAAAATAACATTCAGGACGAGCTAATGTGAGCAGTTGTGTAAACTGTTGTTTATTAAAAATTACGGATACTGTTGGAGGTCATTAAAACAAGTTGTTGATGCATATATCATGGTTTCTGCTAAAGGAATATTTTTAGTAAATAAAGATTTAACATCGAACTTACAAGAAACACAATTACCTAGTTCTAGATCACAAATTTTCTTTGGGCAAAATTAAATGAATCTTTTAACTGTTATACTGATTGCATGTACAGGAGCTAAAATGGAACAAGAAACTTTGACAAATGGTAGTTGGGACAGTACCTATAGCTGACATGATTGGTCTGAGTGGGACACCCTTCCTTGGTGCACCTTGGGGAGGCAATAGAGCACTCCAGGTTTAGATCCAGATGTAAATAGATCGTTATAAGTATGTTCATGTAGAACACCCTCAGACTTCAACTTTCTTAAGAACCTGTTAATACTTTCCTCCTTATTGAGTAACTTTAAAAGAATGTCGTCTTTAAAACGAAGTCAAATTTAGTGTGGTCGTCAAGGATAAAGTGCATCTTACTTAAACATTCATCTTTATTTAAAAGGACAACCCCCTTGCCTTTATCAGGTCGTATTACCACTATGGATTTATCTTTGGATAAGCTTAAAAAGCAGAATGTTCTTCCTTAGAGATATTGTGAATAAAATCGTTATGAGGATCAAAATATGCAGACTGAGCCAGATGCTTCAAGGAGCTTCTGAAATACTGAAAACCTCTATTATCGGGGTCATAAATTTCATGAGTAATCAATCTTTTAAAAAAATATTTCAAAAGTACAAAAGTGTTCAATAAAATCAAGTTTACTATATGAAAGTGCAAACTTTAATCCCCTAGAAAGGACTTTTTTTTTTTTTTTTTTTTTTTTTTTTAAGGTCATTCAGTACCCTATTTGAATGGTTGAAAATAACAATATCATGCGAAATGCCATCATCATCAGTAAAACCTAGCTTTTTTAATTTCTTAGCCTCAACAAATTTGACACGACTAATAGACGCTACATTGATATGTTCAATCAAACACAAAAGGTGATGAAAATCGAGCCACGATACAGCCTCCCTAAATTGAAGAATTGAACGGGTTAATCTTTCGTTGAGCTGTTTAAAATTCCTTTGTTTAGTTTTAATTTCTCTTCGCAGAAACTGGCGCTGGCAATTCCGGTAAAGACGTGAGTGCCAGAGAGCATGATTGTAGTTTAGAACGTAGAAATGTCGGCCATAGACCGAATTACAAGCATTTTTAAGGTAGGCTTGTGGCTCAAAAGAACATGGAGATATGGTAAGAGATTTAAGGGAAATGTACTAAATTAGAAAAGGGACAAGAAGCCTTATTGAGCATAGCTTAAAAAACATTTTGACTCAGCGGGAGAATGGATACAGAAATTAAGAAATTCCATATGGGTAAATGGGAATAATGTGTCACTCGACAATTTACGTCAATTGCTGCATTTTGCAATGCTTCTACACGACGACCCAGATGCCATTGCAGGTAGTTTTAATGAAAAGATTGAACCTACATCAGACGAGGAACTAATTTATGCCCAAATTCAGAAACATATGTCCAAATGTCCCAATTTGGATAGTACATTTTTTAACAGGACCGGTCCAAGAAATACGATGCAAAGAGACTCAGATTTTCCTTCTCCCCATTTGTGTGCAAAAGTGGAATAAATAGAGGATTGATCGATCAAAGGCAACAGCAGTTGCGTTGCTACAATCGTAATAAACCAGGGCACACAAAGAAAGTATGTAGAGTCAAATACTGTGGGATATGCAAAAGTGCGGATCACTGTTGGCAGGCTTGTCCGTCTCAGATACGGAAGGATGCCATCCCTAAACCTCAGAAATTTGGGAGTTATAATATGAGAACTTCCCAGGCAGGTCACTCAAAAAGGCAAAGGGATCAACGAAATTTTTGGAAAGCTGATCAACAAAAAGGGTACAGATGATTTGTATGTGCCATTGTGGTCTGGGGGGGGGGGGGGGGGGGATTGACTAATGTGTTAGAACATAAGGTATACTTAGAGGTAGGTACGAAACCCCTTTTTATTCCTGCATACCGCATACCTTTCAAAATCAGAGCACAGGTAGAAAAAGAGGTCAGTAAATGGGAAGAAGAAGGAATCATTAGACTTAGTGTGTCTCCATACAACTTTCCTCTGTTAGCAGTGCCTAAGAAGGACGGTTCTATCCGAGTATGCGTCGATTTTAGACGTTTGAATGAGAAGACAATTCCTGACCGTTACCCAGTCGGGTGCATACCAGATCTTTTTGTAGAAATTGGGGGACATGATATTTATAGCTCAATTGATTTAGCGCAGGGTTTTTTGCAGGTCCCTCTTAGCGAAAATAGCAAGGAATATACTGCCTTTCAGTACCCAAGGGACACTATGAATTTACGTAAATGGCGTTCAGTTTGTCAGGCAGTCCTATGACCTTTACGAGGTTAGTAAACACAGTTTTGCACGGATTATTGGTAAAAATGTTTTTGTGTACACGGATGATATATTAATTACAACAGACTCAATCGTGCAACACTTACAAGTACTAAAGGAAGGATACTTAGGAGACGTAGGTTAGCAGGATTGAAAATTAACCTAGCTAAGTGTTCCTTCTTGAAGAAACACTGTACATATTTAGGTCATGTCATATCTAAAGAAGGGGTTAGAGTAAATGACGATAAAGTCAAAGCAATACATGCTGCGTTTTGTAATGGAAAAGCGCTGATTTTTTTTTCTCATACATTTTGTAATGGGAAAAGTTGAATCTTTTTTATCTATAAGGGAAACTTGTAATCGGGATTAAGCGGTTTTTTCATGGTACCTTTACATAGATTTCCATTATAGAGAGGAGGTAGAATTTATCTTGGGATACGTAAGATAGAAGAGAATTCAAAATTATGTTTGATGGGGGTTAGCTGTATAAACATTACAGAGGTTTTGCTGTATAGACATTATGGGGTTTTTGATAGTATATTTATCAGATACGGGATTAATAATGAGTGGTCAGTTAGAGAAAATAATTCTCCCAGTAAGCTTAATAGGGGTCAGTAGATAAAGATCACATTTTATTTTAGTGAAGAATTTTAGTCCTTAATAACTGACTATGAGATTGGGTATGTTAGTTTATGACAGATTCGTGTGGTAAAGCAGGACTTCATTTGTTCTAAGATCATGTAGACTTGTCAAAAAGTCAGTTAGAACCTATTAATGATGAAACATCTCAGGATGAGGAAATCATCTCAGGATACACTCTGGGACAAATCAGGAGTCTACAATACTTCTACGAGGCGGGTGCAGGACGCACTTGCATGGGAGTCACGGGATGTTTCAAGTCAGCAACGAGGTGGCGGTTATGATTCCTTCATCGGGAGACGTCGAATCTGAAGTTCAGCAACGAGGGTGTTAGGATACACCTATAGGGGTCGCAGACCCTTGATAAAGGCTCCTGCAGAGTCGTTTCGAGATGGTTCATGCACTCAGCCGGGATCTACAATTCTTCGACA
>NC_061100.1:60949703-60972203 GCF_015104395.2 Macrobrachium nipponense
TTAAGTGTTTAGTGAGCATTTAATGTATAGTGAGTGCCTAGTGAGTGTTGGGTATTCAGAGTGTTTCGTGTTATTGAGAGTATGTGTGAGTGTATGTTAAGTGTGTGTGTGTATGTATGAGTGTGTGTGTGTGTGTATAGTGAATGTATGCAAGTGTGAGTGCTTACTGAGTAAGTGCATTGTGAGTGTTGGTGTTTAGTGATTGTACTACATTACTGTTTTATTAGTGCTTCGCTACCATATGCAAAGAAAGTCCTGTATTTACACAAACCATTTATGCTTGACACTGCTTAAATCCAAGAGCAGTTTCTTAGGCCTGACCACAATGGTTGGAGTGCTTAGGTGTGTTTTCGTAAGGTAATTTTTCTCTGTGAAATTGGGTCGAATAATAATAATAATAATAATAATAATAATAATAATAATAAATAATAATAATAATAATAATAATAAATAATAATAATAATAATAATAATAATAAATAAAAAGATTTAAAAAAGTAATAGTAATAAAATATAGTACTAATAGCTGGACCGAGACCTTTCAATATGGCCTTCCGAAGTCACTCTCGGCAAGGGAGATCGCTACTCCAGTGATTGACGCCCTATGCCTTGCACACAACTGACATATTTGCACTTTGGTTGTCCGATTTTTATGACTGTTGGAGACGCATTATAAATCATATTAACAATGGTAAATACATTGAACAGACGTGAGGATATAATATGAATGTTTAGTGCCCTGTCTACCTGGATATAATGAACAAATAAAGAAAAAAATATTACTAGGGAGAAAATTAGCCGAATAATGGTCGTCAAAGCCAGCTTCTGTAAAATGCATTGAAACACATTACATAGGTCTGCCTGTGGTGCGTGCCGGCGGGAAGTTAAGAGACAAACGCACTCAGCTGGCTTTAAACATCAACTGCGTGTCATTTTATTCGAGTTTAGATTTTCTTCCCTGAAATATATATAGTACCTGATACTTGGTGATAGTGTACAGATCAATTTGAGTGAAGCAGCCGAAAATAAGGCGGACTGTAGATAATTGACATGATATTATAGGCCAACTTAATTTGGGAGTCAGGAGCTCCAAGTTGTATGATCGTCAACTTCGGGAGGGGGAATAAAATGGGGGAAAATGTTTTGATCTTTATAGTTAGCTTATCCTGAACAATTCATTCACATTTCAGTTCCAGTAATTATTTGTGTTGTATACAACATCTCTTGGTGAATGTGCGGGTGTTTAAAAGGGCTCTGTATGATGGGACTTTGGTCTTAATATCAATCGAACTCCCATATCCGATAAAAATTTCATTTCATCCACACGAACCAACAGCAACTAAAGAACAATTCAGTTATGGTAAGACACGTTGGGCTACGAACCTCGACATGGCTGCAGTGTCCTAACTATAGGCAAGAAAGCACGCTATTAAAACGAGAATACTTATCTTACATTTCTTTTTTAGAGGAATTGGAAAGTGGCACCATATGACTAGTTTAATTATTCAAAAATGGCTCAGCACACATACTTTTAGCTGTTGCCAATTGTGACCCACCCCCTCCATATTCAGATAAAATACATTTGTGTGAAGTAATAAACTCCAAACCAAAGGATTAAGTGCTAATATTATATATAATGTATATATATTTATAGATATAGATAATATATAATAATAATGAATATATATTATATATCTACATATAATATATCGATATAATAGATATATGAAGATATTATATATAGCAATATATATATGTATAATATATTACTTATATATATTTATATATATATATAGTATATATATATAGATTATACTATATATATGTTATATATAGATAGATATAGTATTATAGAGTATGTAAAGGAAATATATAGATACATATATATAGATATATATATACATATATAGATATATAATAGATATATTATTAGATATCATAGAGATAAATTTAAAAAAAGAAATATAAAGATATATATATATATATATGTATTATAATAGTATATATATATATGATATATATAGTATATATACGTTATATATATATATTATATATCTATATATAATATATATTTATATATATATATATATGTATATATATCGTATGCTTATATATATATGTATATTATATGTTATAGATATAAATATATATACCTTATATATTAATATAGTATATGTATATATATAATTTATTATATACTATATATATATTTAGTATATATATATATATAATATATAATAAACAATTAGCAAGACTCACACCATAGTAAGTCCCTCGCTTATTAGTATTTATATAGATGTGATGGAAATTAATGAAGTGAAATATTCCATACTTCAATAGGAATTTTAAAAAAAAAAAAAATAACTCCAGCAGTAATTATCTAAAACATCACAATACTTCTTGAATTTTTTGCCTTTTACATTTTATCAGGCTCACGATTTTCAGATACTTATACCATATTTTAATATTATATGCCTATGATAGATTTTGAAATATTTCAAGGTGTCCCATCTCTCCTTCCAATCGTAGGTTTATGTCTGTGAAGGGGCTAACCACCCACTAAAATGGCTGGCATTACCAATCCACAGCTTTCTAGGATGTGCAGTGCTATTGTAGTACAAATTTTACTTGGTATATCCCAAATGGGTGTTGGTGCAGTTCCTGTCTCCCCCTCCCTCTCCCCCTCCCCACTCGTTGTGGGGGTCTGCCAGGGGGTAACCACCCACAAAATTGCTGTCATTACCACCACAGTACTCTAGTATGTGCAGTGCTATTGTATTACAAATTTTACTTGGTATCTCCAATGTTGGATTGGCATGCAGTTCCTGGATCCCCCTCCCCCTCCCCTCCCCCCCACCCAATCGTTGTTGGGGTGGGGGGTCTGTTAGGCGGGTAAACTACCTCCCACTAAAAATATCTGGCATTACCATCACAGCATTCTAGGATGTGCAGTGCAATTGTAGTACAAATTTTACTTGGTATCTCCAATGTTAGATGCAGATTCTGTCTCCCCCTCCCCACTCGTTGTGGGGCGTCTGTCAGGGGTAACCACCCACTAAAACGTCTGTCATTACCACCACAGTATTCTAGGATGTGCAGTGCTATTGTAGTGTAAATTTTACTCGGTATCTCCTAAGCTGGGTAGGGTCTAGATCAATTAACAACCCCCCTTTTCAGTGCGTCTGTCAGGGGGAACCCACCCTCCAAAATGACTGTCACTGGTCATTCTATAATCAGTAGAGTCTGCAGATATATTATATATTAGTTTCATCTGGTATCTCATATATTGGATCTAGACCCAAAATCTAACGAGCAATTAGTGGTGCTTGTTAAGTAAGCCACCCATATATTTTCGGCAGACGGTCAGTTTCACAGTTTACAAGTCTACTCCTAAATACCGGTAGGGGTTACAGTCGGTATCTCGTTCGTTGTATCTCAACGGTCCGGGCTGCCGCTCTATATATGGCCATATACGGCAGGTCAGCCAAATCCAAAGGCATTCTTATGATAGATACATCATCCTGCGACATATTCCAATATTACAAAACTCTACTTGTATGAACACTGGTCAATATGCGAGGTTTACCTAATAACTTTGCTTTTTGCAAAAAAACTAGAGATTGGCACTCAAAGGAAATTGACCGTATGGCAATATATGGCATCTCAGCCACTCCCAAGGTCACGCACAACGTAGACACACCATCCATCCAGACTTTCCAATGCAACAAAGACACATGACTATGCACACTGTTCATTGAAAAACGGTTACGTAATAACTTTGCTTTTCGATCACCTACCTGTTAAAGCTGAGTGCAGGTCGATCTCGACCCGAGCAATTCTCAGGAGAGGGGGAAGCACTTGAGGCAGACATAGGCAGTTCCACACACGACCGTGGCTTATAGACAAGTGACCGCCTGCAGGTCGATCACACCCAGATTCGACATAGGCAATGGTTTATGGGAAAAAAAACATGTTTCTTGAAACGACCTGTCGCACCTATCCAGGGATAATATAAATTGAGTTCGGTGACAGGTGGGCAGAGACAAACATTAAAAATAAGATAGAACTAATTAGTGACTCTCAGTCTATATGTACAAACATAAATAATAGAATACTGGGGATGATGGAGTACGCACGTAAATACAAGATTAACGCAGAAAAAAGAGATGAATGAGGCTATGCTTTAATAATATTGCCTTAGTAGGCCAAGTTAAAAATATTTTCTGGTTGCTTATATGTGTGTATTAATACCCCTTTAATTAATATGGTGCCAGAGGTGGCACTTAGTATGGGAAGTCTGGGGACTCCTTAAAGGGCATCGCTAGAAGCTGGCAAATTCCATTATGATCATTCTCAATGGCTTCTCAAATTCTCAAGGCCAGATCTGCTGGTGAATGGTGAATGGGTGCTGCCTAAGCAGAGCACACAATAGGAAAAGGTACTTTAGAGGCAACAATGAAGAAAGAAGGAAATTATAAAGAAGAGGGTATGTAAAGTACAAAATAAGAGCAGTTGCAAAATAGGAAGAGGGAAGATGAGGTAGCAGAATCTGGCCTTCTCCTCTGGATGGAGAAGGACCGAAATTCTCTAAAATGAGATATGACACTGTGCCATGTACTAGTGCAGAGAGAGCCTATGGGCTCCTCCAAGGTTGCTGGAATCCTCAGTGTCCGCTACCTATCTTCCTTCAACCTCTCTGAGGCCGGTTTGATGATGCTGTGGGGGAACTCAAAAGACGGAAGTCCATTGAAGATGCTGCGATAGCATCAGCCCCAACTGCTGTGACAGTCAGAACAACGGCATTCACACCCTCCCTAGTGCTGCTTGACTCAGTCTCAGACATTCTTTGGCCAACCGAGGGTTGGTAGAGTCCTTACACTTGGACTGGTTAGCTGCTGATGGAGGGGAAGAGGAGGAGGTTATTAAGGACTCCCGATTTAGGATGACAGACAATGGGGCGGTTTGCGAGGCTGCGCCATTGGTGGAGCTTCCCTTACGGTTAACCGTGTCCTGGGAATTCCAAGCCAGCTGCAGCGGAGAAGTAGTCTGAACGGGGAGCTTCAAGAGGAAGACTCGAATCTTGCCTTGGTACTGGCATTGAGGCCGTTCCTGGTGGAGTATGATGATTCAGATATGGTTCAACACACATATAGGCAGAGCAGGGCACTGCCTGATGCCTTCAAGTGGCACTGGCTGTGCAAGGGCATGTCTGGGAGGACTCTCAGGAGCCTTAAGGCTGTTCAAAATTAGGTGGTGTAATGTCTTAGCCCAACAAGACATCATAATCAACAGGAATGTATGTTGCCATCGCCAGAGTACATATTTTCGGATGGTGAGACTGGGTGACCCTCCACCAGATGGTGAGCAGAATATGATTGAGGCTCTCAATAGCAATTAAATTATGCCTATCAATCCTTGCTCCAGGAGGAACTTTATCTTCCCTAATTAATGAGAGCTGTACACCAGAGTCATCGAATGCTCAGACCTGGTGGGCGGGATTGTTACCTCTTGGAGGTGGAACAAATATGGGACCCTGAGCTGGGGGGCCTAGGGCACGGCAATGGCGGGAGCAGTGGCCCGTTTGGGGCAATGAGTCCGTGAAAAGGTGTCCCCATGCACTTTACACGAGTCACAAAAGCTCCTGCTATGATCAGGCCTTGGCCAGTTACTCCACTGCCAATGGCCATTACTCTTGTTGCTTTGGTGATGTCCATTCTGAGGGGGAGCAGGAGCCGACTGAGGAGGATCTGGTTTAGTGAGGCATTGTTCGGAAGAATGCCCAGGTTTATCACAACACCTGCACACGGGCTTACACAGCAGATTATTTTGACGCTGCATTATGTGTGGTTGGCAAGAGAGAGAACAACAGGGCAAATTTTCTTGTTTAGGGAACTTTGTAGTGGGTGGTGGGTGTCCCAGGTATCCGCCCACTTACAGCACTCCATGATCGTTCTTGGATTCTTATTCAGTAAGTAAGTGGCAAGTTCAGGCAGGGCTAAGATAAGAAATCCTCCAACTGGAAAAGTTCAAGGATATCATCCACAGAAACAGTGTTGGATGCCCTTGTCTACCTCTGCAGGGCGGGCGTCTTTTTCACCACCCACTCTGACCATGTTTGCCTGGACTCCTTCGGCATGCTCCTCAATTTTTGTTACCAGCTGTCGAGGGTAATTTGGAAGCCTTTGACGATGGCCTCCCTTACGCAAGTGAGATCTCCTTGCTTGTGAACGGGGAGGGCTTTGAAGGAGATAGCTTCCTTGCCTTCTATGTGTTTTCCCAAGATGAGGGCTACTTTGGCAGGAGGAGGCTGTAAGTTCTCCAGGACCCTTTCTATATGATCGAGCTAGGCTTCTGGCTCAGATTCGTTCCACTGTCAGATGAGGTTGCCCACGCTAGTGAGGGTGGATAGTGATCACCTGGACGCAGAGGGCTGTATGCCAGCCTTAGCCATAGCCAGTTGGTGTGCCCTGTCTGCTGCTTTCTCTGCCCTTTCAGCTGCTTCCCTTTTCCCTTGGAATTCTTTCTTTCTCCCTTTCTATTCTTTCCTCTTCCTTTTCTTCTTTATCTTTCTCCTCCTCCGTTCGTTCTTTCTTCTTCTCCGCTCTTTCTTTCTCCTTCTCTGCTCACTCACGGCTTCTTTTTTCTCCTTGAATTGTTTTTCTCTTTCTCTTTCTAGTCTGGCCTTTTCCCTCTCTTCGGGTACCCAAGTAGCTCATTCTTGACCCCTTAAACCCCTGGCCTTCCCTGCTTAAGTAGAAGCCTTAATTTCCTCTAGGGCAGGATTGCTCGCCATTTTGGAGGAATGGGGAATGCGAGGGCATGGCCAGGGAATTCCTAAGAGGTAACACAGGTGCTAAGCCCTGGAATGACGTCCCTAGGACAACAATTAAATTCCACGACAGTGGAATGAAAATAAATTCTCTGGTAACGGAAGGGCGGAATTACCTGTCGTCTATGTGTGCTGAAAGTTACTGATTTCCGTGATCTGGAATGGGTTCTTCAAATAGAATTATATTATCACAAAGTACGTAATATGGACAGGAATACTGCCTGAATGGTTACACTGAACAGCAGTTACGGACTGTAAATGTCCACCTCAAAGGCGCAAAATAGTAGTCGCACGGACAATTAGTCAATAGAATTTTAATGTCACGCATATACAAATGCGGCAAAATACTCGCCACGCAGGTGTAAAGACGGGACTCACAGGCAATATAACAAGAGCCAGTAGGCTGTAATGTACATATAAAACAATGCTGCAGATTTTATGGGTCACATGGACGTGAAATATGTTCGTTGCATGAACGATCGGAATATAAAACCAGTCAAACAGACTGAGAAATAAATACGCCTGTATGTAAAACACGGCAGAAGTGTCATGAGCGCGAGGAAAATCAATATCGGCCTCACGGACTATTCAAATCAGTCAGACAGACTGGACTTGAATACGCCTGTATGTGAAATACGGCAAAAGTGTTTGTCATCATAAGGGAGAGGAAAAATAATATTGGCTTCACGGACTGAAAAAAATGATAATAATAACCATTCAATAGACCGTAATCGAATTTGCAACAGCGAATTATATCAAAATTAGGGCATTACTAAGGCCAAAAATTGTATAGTTCCGTGGGTTTTTATGCCCACTTCTCCCAGTTCGGTCTTTAAAATACACAGTTTAATGTCGCTTACCCCTGAGAGGAATAATAGTCTAAGGCCTACCCCTATCCCCTATCGTGGGGAAATCACAAGGTTTGTGACCATCTAGACCAGTGATCTTCAAACTTTTTGAGGTCATGGCCTATTTTAGATATCTTCCAAAATCCATGGCCCACTACTTCAGATTTAGAATAGGAACTGATAAGTTTAAAATACAGTATATAGTTCCTGGAACTGGAATTTTATTACATGTTATTACCATAAATTCAAAATTAGATTTTCATTAATGCAATATACAAATATGCGCAGAATGTTTTCATGACCATTTTTATGATCTAAAAATTAACTAGTGAACAATTACTGGGGTAGAATAAGAAAAAGAAAATATATATATTTCCATATTCGGTTTGTTTATTCATAATTATAGGACACCGGATAATAGAAAATATGCTTTTATTTTTATTTCTATATATTGTTTATTTAACTTTAAATTCTACATTTTTTTTTTTTTTTTTTTTTTTTTTTTTTTTGCACGGGCCCACCGGATATCAGTCCCACAGCTTGAAGACCACTGGTCTAAACGATGAGTAATAGGCCGGGAGGGATTGGGGGAGGGTTGGATGAATGACTGCGGATCCACAACACCTGGCCTGTGAATGGGTACGTATGTTCTTCCCCTACCCCCCAAGGGTTAAAATACAATTGTTGGTTTTTAAATGAGTCTGCTCATATCACCATAAAAATAAAAACATTTCCACATATTTAGTGACTTAGGAAATTCCCTGACCCCAGTCATTTAGTCATTCATTTATATTTTTTGCATAAGTCACTAAATATGTGGAAATGTTTTTATTTTTATGGTGATATGAGCAGACTCATTTAAAAACCAAACAATTGTATTTTACCCTTGGGGGTAGGGAGAACCAACAGACGTACCCATTCACAGGCCAGGTGTTGTGGATCCGCAGTCATTCATCCAACCCTCCCCCAATCCCTCCAGGCCTATTACTCCTCCGAGGTCCACGTTCTTACTTGTGCCTACACTCTATTTCATGCCATGTGGGGCAGAAATTAGGTGAGAGGGAGAGCAAAAGAAAAAAAGATGATGACTCGCTCGGGGAACATTAAACTATACCAAAATCGTGTTTTCTCGCTAAAATAAAATCCTTTCGACATGAGATTTTCACGATTTATTTATTTTTGCAAAGGAAGCCTGACACTATAACTCATTCACTTGAGGTAGATTCTCGGATGAGCCTTATTCTTACGAGACGTTTGTTTGGTGGCCGCTGATTGGCTGGTACCGGGAGGTAGGCAGCTCCCAGCCAATCAGCGGCCGCCAAACTAACGTCTCGTAGGCATAGGGATCACCCAAGAATCTACCTTAAGTGAACCAGTTATAGTTCCTAGGTAATTATAGCACTTTTCCTAGCTACCTTGCTTCATGTATAACATTAACCCAATGGTTAATGGTCGAAACTTCTCTTTCTCGTAGGTAAATTCGGCATGCACACAATTCTAAGCTAACTATTCCTATAGCTGAAAAACGTGGCAATCACAATTGGGTTTTTCCTAACAATAAATACCTAAACTTGAAAAAGATACTCTTACCGGGCTATGAGGTTTCTCTTCCTTTTCCTCTTATTAGCTCATTGTGCTGGAATTTCAGGTTCCTCTTTTTCTCATGAAATCAGTTTAACATTGATATTTTATTGAGATATTCTGGTAAAATTCGCCACTTTTCTAAATCAAGTCTGATTGCTCCACCAACGGATGATTATTCTGACTGAGATTAGGGGGAGACCAATCAGACCTAATTAGATACAAGATAAAAAGGGTGTCGGCTGAAGGACAAATGCAAGTTTAACGGAAAATTGTATGGAGACTCCAGGAGTTGAATTTACAGGGGAATGTATTTACACCTTAACGTTACTCTACTGTTTTAAAGGCGCCAATGAGGACGCTAATGACCCTCACATGAGGCCAAATACAGGAATAATTGCTAACAGCAATAAGCACGTGTTCAGGACACGTGTGATGATTCACAGCGTGCATTGATTGGGCCCAGAGCAGAAGGAGAGGGCAAATCCACCTTCACAGCAGGAATTTGCAGTATACCTGCAATACAAACATCGTATAAATACGTGTGCGTCAGGGGGCCGGGTGAGGTCGGATATGAGCTTAACATAAAACATAAGATTCCTCAGAGGGCAAAGAAAGACTGAATTTTCTCCCGAGATATATCTTCGTAAAATTTAAGCGAAGAAGTAGAATTCTTCAAGGCGTCGGTAAGGCAGGGGCTTTTCCACAAATTATTATCAACTAAAAAATTCCCTTTCGGTTTACATATATGATAATATATTAATTCCGAGCTAGAGCGAATTAGATATTAAAGGACATTTGTACCTTGAATAACTTATATGAATCACGGTGATGTGACAATTATTCATATATGGCTACGTTCGGCAAACGTTCGAATTTGTTAACATGCTAGAGGGGGTTGGATATCAATTCTAATTACGAATACCCGAAGTTCGACGGTGATTTGTAAGGTCGGAATCGGTGTAAACTTATAACCTCACTTGTTAGCCGAATCGATAACTTTGACGTCTTTATTTCTTCTCTGTCCACTGGGCGGTGGTTCGAGCCCACGAGAGGACGAAATTATCATCAACTAAACAATTCCCTTTCATTATATATATATATATGAAAATATATTAATTCCGAGGTAGACCGAATTAGATATGAAGGACATTGGTAGCTCTAATAATTCATATGAATTGTCTCTCCGAACCATCGGGTTAGGAGTACCGTGGGGTGGGCACTGTTATCGTTTGCTCGAAAACGTGTTACGATGCCCTTCAGTATAGTTGATCTAATGGATTGATCAAAATCTTGATGTTCAGCAGAAATGGTTAATTAACGTAAAACATTATGCTTTAGTCGAATTCCGAAACACAAAAGAATTCACGAGGTGCATATCATTACTCTTGTAGTTCAGATTATCATGCAGCAAAAGAAGAGATGCAGCTTTAATGACGCTTGCAAGGAAAGTACTTCACTTCTCCTATGTATAGAATCGCTTAAAAATAGCTTTGTATACTACTAAGACTCTCCCGGTTATGAACAGGAATGATAGATTCAATATAGGACACTAGCAGGTAAAAACCCCGAATACATTTGTGAATACTATTGTAAAGAATGTAAAAAGAGATCTATTCACGAAGAATAGATAGAAGACCTTAACATCAAATGCAGAAAAAGGCTTTAAGTATTTCAAAAGTGTTTTCGCTGTCATAGTATGATTAAAATACCCATAGTATTCAAGTCCCACGTATGATTTTAAGGATGGCTCCCAAATCTCTCCCATGTCTCTTTAGAGCTTACTGCGACAGCACCTACTAATTATCTAGGTTTTCAAGTAGTCATACCATTCATCAGAAACATCACAACACAGTTCTGCGATCTATTTTCATGTTTTTACCCCTTGCCTACAGGAAAACAAACTATGCTTATCTATATGTTTCATACATGGACACACTAAATGTCAGTGTGAATTGAGTTATCAAAAATACTAAAATGCTTTACCCTCAACTTTTGCTAAAAAAGAAATGAATAAAAAAGTACAATTGGTCATTTGATGCTTTTCATGCTCCAGTACTTTTATTGGCGAAAATCTGTTTGAATTAATACCATTAAGAAAAAATACGACCTACAAGTACGTGAGCGGTAGGTAGGAAATTCTAGCTTAAAAGCATGTAAGTCGATATTGGAATATTTTACATGCTTCACATAAAACGCGTCTCTTCATAATATTTCACCTCGTAAAGAATCGTTGTTTTTTCTTTCTATTTTATTCATTTTCTAACTGTTTGCACCACTGGACCTTTCCGCTTTTATGCATAAATGACATGATAAATTCCTTATATTTTGTTTTCATTATGTTCTTAAATACGGAAGCTCTTCTGGTAATACTTGGCATTCAGTTGGAAAACGTATATAATCCAAAAGAAATAAAACAGAAAATTTAGATTTTAATGTGATATTATAATTCTATTAAACAATGAATCATTGCAGCCAAAAAATTAAAGCCTTTTTCGTTGCGATAGATTTCCCGTTCCTAGCTCTTACATTCCAGAATACGCTCAACACAACAGTAAAGAAGAATATTCAGAATTTCCTATGGCCTTTGAACATGTAAATAAACATAACAACAGTAAAACTTTCATATAAATCTTAATAAATTACAATCAAGATTTTCTTAATTTTCTAAATATCTTTCTCTTATCAAAAAGAGATAATGAAACCATACAAATATATCCCAACTATTTAGAAAATTCTTACGTGCCCTGTCAAAAATGCCTAAAACAATGGAGAGAGAGAGAGAGAGAGAGAGAGAGAGAGAGAGAGAGAGAGAAGGGTGGTGGCTGGATGAAATGAAGTTAGGGTTTGAATGTTTGGATACGTGATAGGCCTAGGGGATAGAAACCTGGGGAAGGCTGTTATTCCTAATAGCTGTAGAGAGAGAGAGAGAGAGAGAGAGAGAGAGAGAGAGAGAGAGAGAGATAATTAGTAATGTATATAAGAAAATCACTCTATGTCTCTTTAACACATACAGGAAATTATACACCTGGTAGTTTATGCTTTGCGGTGGGATGCAACAAGGATGCTTCCTCAGTGACGGATAAACAGTGTCTAAGAAGAAACAGAGTGAATGGTATGTATATGTAAGTTTCCATACAAACACTGTGTTTGGGTGCTTTGACGCACTGTCGGCTACCAACTGTGGACGTTTTCTGTTCTGAGGATTACCCCCAATCCAGCAGTTCGTTTGAGTGTGATTTTGGTGTTAACCTTTGCCTGTGGACACCCATGAGATATAGATATTAGTAATCATTTGCCTATCCATAGTCGGGCAACCAGGCAACGAGTAGGTGAATGCTAGATATACTCCTCTTATAACCAGATCCTTCCCCCAAGTGAGACTCTTTCCAGTTTAAAACGAAAATAAGTTTGTCTTAATACCTTAATACTGTGAATATCTGTGATTTTAAAATCTACTAGTGAGGTTAAAATTTGTGGGAAAAATATGCCTGGTATACTTTCTCACTTATGATGCTTTTTGGCGACCCAATATCAAAGAAAACAGCAACAGGCTTCCTTAAACAGTATGTAGGGAATACAGGTCTAATATTAGATTCATCTCTTATATTAATTTTATTAACATTCGAGACTTGACTTGATTCTGACGCTCCGGTCTTTTCCTCTATTATGTAAGAATGTCCATTATTCCGATTGTTTGAAAATTTACCGTAGATTCATTTGATATTGCTTAATATTTATCTTATATTGGTACATTAAATTTGCAGCTTGGTTAGTATTTTGATCCCTGTTCTTCCTAAATTACGGAGACTGACTGCGATTTCTACCTCTACCTAGTGATTGAGATCTACAATCTCGAACACCATAATCCTGTCCTTCTATGATAGGAGCAGTAGGCTGGTTCACGGCAATCACTTGCATAATGGACACAAGGCATTTACTATAACACGTGACTGTCGAAGATTTCCCTTCAGATTAGATACCTGGGTTTTTATTCTGATTTTTATTTCTGCCTTCATAGACCTACTCCTATTGTTATGCCGTTCTCTACCTTGCAGTACGTTGACTAAGGGTCTGTATAAATCATCACCCTCGGGATTCTTCCTAAGATATCCTTTGCCTCATTTTCAGTTTCAATAACATCTTCTCATATCCAAAGATGGGTCATCTTTTCAATTGCCTTTGACGTCCAGCTTCTCAGTAACAAAGAAAACCTCAGTAGGTTTTTACAATTATCGGATTATTGTTGACTGGCCGTTGTTAACGTCCAATGAGTGGTTGAAACCAAGTGACCCCACCCGTTTAAAAGGTTGCATAACTGGGGATCCACTCTGAGTTAATTCCTCTTATCCATTCTCCAACTCTGAACTATCTTTACTTGGCTAATTACTGGATCAGTTTCGCCTACAATGGAATATATATTTTCCTCAAAAATAGCTTTAATTCCTCCCAATTTTTGAGTCTTCGGTAAGCATCAGAATAAACATAGCAACCTGTATCTCAAAACTACCCGTTAAAGGATTTGAATGTGCATCTATTTGGTCAGTCCAGTTTTCCAAAAAGCAGCATCATTTTATTAATTCCTTCCCCAACTATAATTTTGCGATTATACGTAGGGGTAATTTTAATGAGTAACTATAATCGTCCCTATATCTGATTTAGTTGGCTCCTCATAAGTGTCAAAGGGTTTGTTTTCCCAATTATACATATCTTTCTCTTGGCATATATTTAATCAACTGTAAACTAACACTGATTTCATTTTACTTCTAAAATGGCGCTAAAAGACAAAACGGAAATCAGTCGGGAACGAAAGTGATGGAAAAGATGTCCTCCCGAAAATAAAGTCAAGCCAAAAAAAAAAAATATATATATATATATATATATATATATATATATATATATACATATATACATATATATGTGTATATATTATATATATATATATATATATATATATAATATATAATATATATTATTATATGTATAGAATATATTATATACTATATATATATAATATTATATATATATATATATATATATATATATATATATATCCATAATATATATATATTTGTATAATATATATATTATATCTATATATATATATATATATATATATATATATAGATATATAATATTATGCATTTAAGTCATTCCCATCAGATGAGAAAAATCACAATAAGCACAAGCTGGTAAATACCATAATAAATAAATGAATATTATTCAATAACACTCTTAGCAATAATCAGTAAAATAACAATAAAAATTTTGCTAAGTTTAAGTGTATGTCTATTTAATTCTAAATAGAATGATTGTGTTTCAAAGGAAAGGACATAGTAAAATGAATCATCGTATTAAATTAGTTTTAAAATTTTGACAACTAAGAACTTTATGTGTGCATAATCACTATTAGGAATAATTCTATAAGATTACTGCATCCATACAATGTTACCGAAAATGATCTCAGTACCAAAGCAAGTAAGCATATTAATGGAAACATGCTAGCATGAGCAACACGTAATCAGAAACCTTTGGAAAAGTTGTCTATTATCAACAATTCCATGCAATTTCCAACAAAAATTCCTTTTGATACCATATTCATGAAGCAGTCCTGCGAATAGGTTGTTAAAGAATACAATATGTAGAAACATATGAACATAGTGAAAGTCCGATTTCAAATTCTGTCTCTCATTCCACGCAATATTCCTTAGCAATATCCTACTAAAAATATATAGTTTTGTTATATGCGTTCACTAAGAATAATATCCAAAATAATTGAGTTTGTTGAGGAATAAAACTCACGCATAACCATAAATATTTTATCATTTTATATCACAGTGATATAGGTGCTCTGTTCTGATAAACATTCTAATACCAATCTAAAATAAAATTCGGTAACTAAAATTCTTTAACTGCCCCCCAAAACTGAGTTGGTTGATATGACTTTATAAGTATTTTCTTATCTGACATTTATTTTATTATTATAATGTATATCATCAAAATTATAACACCAGCTCGAAAAACAACTATTCTAGAATAAGTGTATCACGAATAAGTAGCTAACGGAACAATGTTCAACATGAAAAAGTAATTCTGGTGAAAATCAATGTACTTCAAAAAGGTAAATCGGTATTTATTTACGTGTAGAAGTGCATATTACGTGTCGCTAATAGGTCACTGGAACACCCTCCTAATGTCCTTATTTAAACCTTGACACAAATAAAATAAAAAAGAGGTTTATTGATAAGAGAATCGTGGAACACTCGGCAGTTCTGTCCCTTGCAGGAAGCAAGATTATGAGAATCAGGGAAGCCATAGGCAGGAAGTCTTTTCAAGGTTGCCTGTAGATTTAAAACATAAATCGCCACTGAACGGTGCAATGCGTACTTTATTGATATCCACTGAGTAATGCAAGTAAAGGTGGTAGACGATCATAACCGCCACATCTTTTCTCCTATACATGTATCAAATAATATCACCCAGTTTCAAAAGCAGTGCACGTCCTGCTGCGAAAACCTTTTTATTCGCCCGTATCGAGAATAATCATTCTTATGTTTTGTTTATTTTAGAATGCTTTTCCTTTTCGCTGAATTATTTACTCAAGAACTGTCGAGTCTAAAACAACGCCGAATAATAACACGAGCAGTCTTTGGTGACAGAAAGGAAGAGCTAGGTTTTTAATGGATCTAAAACTGATATTTATGTTGTTCGTAAATTCACAAAGTCACCCTTAATGAAGGACTTCGTTATGCAGTGGAAAGTATGTATAGAGGAAACCCAAGTTTCGGTATGACGATGCAAAGAAGCTAAAAAAAAAGGAAAAAAAAACTGAGAAAATAGGCTCAGTCGCGGGAGAGTACAACATAATGTGTCAATAGACAAAATTGTATATCTGCCACTGCAGTACCTGACTTTATAGCTGAATTTAAATAAATCAAAATAGCTTATGTAAAAGTGGTATGTTTACTGTCTACCTTTAGGGTATGATTAGCAGCACATGCAATGAGCGGAATCAAGGAATAATAGTTGAAACATTTTTGGTATTAAGAGGAACTGAGAAGCAAGCCTTCATAGGTTTGGGTAGTTTTAAGGAAAGGATAGAGTGAGTTAGCTCAAAGGGAAAACAGGAAATTTAATAAACTTCAGTTTAACTTCCACCATTGTTTCCTTTAAGTTTTCCAACAACCGGTAACTAGGCTGCTTACAAAGGCCTTCAATTTATCGCCTGCTTTCTCTACCTTTAATTAATATGCATTACGCTTTAATTTATATTAGGTGTTTGGATACGAGTTGGGGTTTCCATGGCAAATTTTTCAAACTTTTGCCTCAGCGATTCTTCTTTTGCTTTATCTCTATGAAACTTGTAGAGTATTTCTTAAGTTGGTTTTTATATCTTATCTAATACTTTCAAATTTACTGTTTCATTTCATCTCCTGTGGTAGTGATTTTCCCTTACAGGGATAATAGTTGGACTTCATCCCATAAGTCACTGATAGACCTTCTGACATTATAGCTGGTATCATAGTTAGCAGTAGCGCTCTTTTCTTACCTGGTTCCTGTGCCACATAGATTTCTTCTAGACCCTGAAGTGTTTCTCTGATCATATTTCTGAAAGTTTAATCCATCTTAATTCCAGCATATTCATTAATCAGACTGACTTGGCCCTTATCCTGTTTGATACCTCCTGTAATTGCTTAGTTACAGTAGTTTAGACCGCTGGCATCTGTATGTAGTTCACATACAGATTGAGTATCATCAATATTTGCATTTACATCTTAAAGATTACCTGAAACGGTAATTTGATTTCAGAATTTTCTTTATAGATTTATTAGTTAGGCGATCATAAATGTTCCCATATCAGTTAAAGGAAACGTATTCTGAAGCTGGTGTACCCTTTAACTCCAGAAAATTGCTACGAAATTAAATGTTCAAAGTATGAAATACAAAAATGATAAACAAAAGTCATTTACTACGAAGTCAAAATAATTAATGTAACACAGCAACAGAGAAATCAAATATTAGGAATATATTAATGAATAATTAATAATAACATAAAATTATTTGCTGCATTCTAACTCTTCCTTTTCTTAGATTGTATCTTATTTCATCTTAAAGTCTTCTGTATTGCATTTATTAATTTCTTCTGTATCAGTAGCTTCTTGACTTCTTTTAACTTTGTACTTACGTATGTGTCCAAAATTCTTATAATGAATCTGCATATGTAGAAGGGTCTAAATTACTCATTATTCTTATTTTCAATTTGGTTTCTTGGACGTCTTTTACTTTGTATGGCCCTGCAAACTGTGCTCTTAGCTGATAATTTATTGCACTCCTCACCTCACTCTTTATGTATACTTCATCGCCTATCACTTTAAAACTGTTCATTCGTAAATTTTCATGGTATCTTCTGAATAATTAAGCTGAGTATCAAACTTGGTTTATCTAACCGTTCATATGGTAGTCTTGGCTGATATCCCATTAGAACTTTCATAGGGGTTGCTTGAATACTTGTATAGTTGCATGCATTTAACGACAACTGTACTAAAGGTAAGTTGATATCCCAGTTTGGATCTTGTCCAGCTGTATGTCTCAGTGTCTACATGTTTTTGTTATTCCTTTCTACTAGCCAATTACTTACAGGATGATAAGGTTGTATGTTTACCTTTTCCAACTTGAAATTATTAAAAATTTCATAAATCTTGTTATTGTTAAACTCTAACCCATTATCTGAGATTATCACCTGCAGAGCAAAATAACGGCAGAACACCTTGCCAAAGAGAGTAACAGCACAGTCTCTTATTAGTTAATAGTAGAAAGTCAGCATATCTGGTAAAAACATCAATACACTCAAGTAAGTTTTTATTTCCTCTATTTGTGGTGTTTAGATTGGTGATTGAATCTCTTGCTACACTTTCTGTGGGATAGAATATTTTTCCAAAGGTAACTCTTTATCCACTCTTCCCTTGTAACTATTGCAAATATTGTAACCTTTTACATATTTATTGACATCCTTATAGACCACTTTCCAGTGTAAATTATCCTTAATCTGTCTAACTGTTCCATCTGGACCTGGGTGAGCTTTTACTGGATAAACATACATGAGTTCAATAACTCTGCTTTATAAAGGTTTTGGCACGATTTTCTTGCTACTATTTGTGAAATGTTTGAAAATGATCGACACTCCGAGTTAGCCAACACACTACTCCATTTATAATTCTTAATTCATCCAGTGGCCATCCAATCTTCTTACTTATTATCTTTTCTAGTTGAGGTACTAACGATATCTCATTTTCCACATATCTTATTATTTTTTTCAGTTCATCTTCACTTTGTTCCTTTACAAAGTGTGCCCTTAATAGTTGATATTACATCACAAATATACTATTCACTGTCTCACCAAATTATCAGGCTTATACTGTCAACTTGAGGAACATATCTCGATAATACATATGCAACCTTATTTGCCTATTTCATAACTTTGGGCAGCCATGAGCCACCTTGCTCTGTGCTTATAGAAATTTGTATTCTTCAACATCTCTATGATAGAAATGTAATCAGTGAGGACTGTTATCTTTTAACCATAGATAATGTGTCTGAAGTGCTTCAAGGAGTGTATAACAGCTAAGGATTCCTCATCAGATACCGAGTAGTTAATTTCTGTAGGCTTCAGCTTTCTACTGTTGTAATCTATAGCTTGATAATTGTTACCTGTTTTCTCCATAAGGCATGATGCTATCACGGTAGAGCTTTCATCTGTTGCTAGGAAGAATTTCCTAGCAAAACCCGAAAAGGAGAGAATAAGAGTATTTGATAACAACTCCTTCAATACTTTAAAAGCTTCTTGTTGACTTGCCTTCCATTCAAATGCCAAATTCTACATTACGGGATCCTTTGAGGGAGCAGATATGGTTGCATAGTTTTTGACGTAATTATGATAGAAACCTGCTAAACCTGGAAATAATCTGACATATTTCTTACAATGAGGACTGGGATACTCTGTAATGGCCTTCACCTCTACATTGTTTACTTTGAAACTTCTCTCATTTCGGGTTTGTCCTAGGTATTCAATTTTTGGGCTTATCGAAGATAAATGCTTTCATTTTAACTTCAAATCTGATTTCCTAAGTTTCTTTAAGATTTCTCTGCGAAATCTTATATGTATTTCCATAGTATTGGCGGCTATTATCAAATCATCATTATAACAGTGGGCACTTTATCCCACTAATCCATCCAACACAATATCCATTAATCAAATAAATATTGCTGGACTTAATTTGAAACCAAACGGCATTCTTACGTATCGATATCTACCATTACTAGTGAAAAAATCAGTTAATTCTTTACTTCTGTCATCTATGGGAATTTAAAAGAATACCTGGAGTAGATCTATTGCGGCAAAGTATTGTTTGGTTCTTATGGCCGTAATGAGATCTTCATAGACAGCATTGGATAAGGATCTGTTACTGTGATCTTATTTAATTCACTAAAGTCAACCAAAACTATCTAAAACTTATCCTTCTTAGGCACCAAGAAAAGAGGGAAGAACAAGGTTATTTAGATGGTTCAATTATACCCTCATTTTCATTTTCAATAATCTCTTATTGTGAGTGAGCCACTCTATAGGCAGGACTATAAATGGGTGTGTTGTTGGGCGGTATGTCAGTTCGATGTGGAATGACATCTGTTTCCTTAAGTATCCCTTTCTACAGCAACCATGTCTCTGTATTAGATACATAGTTCTTCTGTTTCTTTCAGATTATCAAAAGTTTTATTTTACTTATGTCCGATTTATTTGTTTAAAATTAATTTTTTTCCATTAATCTTTCTATAGCCTTACATAGGATTTCCTTTGCCGTGACTTGAATAGGTAAGGCCTAAATTTCAGACAACGTTATCTCAGTTCCTTCTGTCAAGGTGAACTTACTACCTCTATCATTTGTCGCTTCTTTAACTATTTTACCTTGTCTGACTTAGGCAATCCGGATGAATAACATAGCCCATGTACTTGCACTGTTTCTGGAAGAGCTATTAATTCCTTCCCTTCGAATATAGGATTCACGTTGCATTCTACCTAAATAATATCTCCTGATTTGAGTATCAAATCTCTTTCCAGTTTTAAATATCTCTTGATTAAATTCCAAATATGTGGTAATTTGCTGGATACTCGTATGGATCAATTGATTATCCTCTCCTGATTCCTTTCTCTTCAGGATCTCCTTTAATACTGGTTACCGTTGGGTCTTGGTCACTCATGTCTACAGATGGGAATTCTGGAAGTAGCTGACTGTTTCTTACAATAAGTTGTTTTGTCAAAGATTGTGATGAACCCTTCCCGGTTCATAGTTGGATAATTAGTCAATAAACGTTCAAACATATTCACTCCTACAAATATGACCTGTGCATTAAGTAAAATTTTTTCCATATGAAACAGAAAGTTGAATTGCCTATGGTTCTTATGTTATCTCCATGAATATCTGTGACCCCACAGTCAACCACAGGCTTTAAATTTATGTAAGAAAATTATTCCTTTTATACTCATTAAGCATAATGTTCTTTGGTGATACTGTATCAAGGAATACGGCATAAGCGGAAAATTTGGGCCTATTATCGAATTGTCATAGTCTGGGGAAAATGTACTCGTGTATTACCGTTGAGTAGTTAGTTGTCTGGTCTTAATTATAAAGCAGGTTCATTGCAGTGCTAAAGTTCATATTCTTTTTTCTTTGGGGCTGATTTAGCTCAATTCCTTGTGGAGATGATGTTTCTTATTCTAGCATTGCAATACTGGACAGTGTGTCCTGTTTTTCTGTGATAGGTACAATATGCCAGACCAGAGCAATCAGTAGCATAGTGTCCTCATTCTGGCAATTAAAGCAAATAATGCCAGAACATTTTCCCTGCTGAGATGCATTGGCATCTCTATTCCGACTACTTGAAGGTGTCCTAACTGGGTTTGCCTACTGGTTTCCTTTCTTTTTTAACCTGTGGTAACATGTAGTTTATAAGTCAATTATTCCTTCCTTGTTTCTTTCTACAATCTTTCTTACTTCCCTTTCTATATAAAGGACATCACCCACCATCTTGCACACGCGAGTCATCTTTCCCAGCATGTTAAACGACAAAGTTCTCGCAAGCATTGGAAGCCTGATAGGTTTGTGCAGTTCTTTACAGCAATTACTTGTTGACCTGATGTATGTATGTATGGCCAAGAAAAGGTATATAGAAATTAACATTTAAAATCGCCTATTCAATGAGCCAATTGTATGTCTGAAAAATCTTTTTCAGGTTATTTCTATTATCAGTTTTCCAAGTCTACATCAGTTTTGCTAGACTCATTACTAGATCTGTCTCTCCTACAGTTGAGTAAATTCTGAAGTATTCTGTCAATGCTCCCCATTCCTAAGGCCTCTGATAGGCTTCGGAATGCACGAACGAACCTAAATCGCCTGAAGACAGGTCTAAAGAATTTCTTCACCCGATTTAATTTTCTTCATCGCTCCCCATTAACGATTTTTAATGAGTGTCTACGTGTTTAATCTAGGTCTCTAAATTACTGGCAACTCCACTATCTTTCCTCCCCTAAAATTAAATATGTTAGGCTAAATTTATGTTATCATCTGTATAACCACAATATTTTCTGTGTTTTCTGCCATAAATAAGTTAATGGCTTAGTTTCTTTCAGCTAATGAATTTAAAACACCTAATCTTCAGGTATTATGTCTCAGAGTAAAAAGGATTTCAAATAGTAAGTAGCAAATCAGTAGTTCCAATTTAATTTAATGGCATCAAAAGAAGAGCTAGTATATAAAAAAAATTCAATCGGAACAGAAATAAAAATTCAATAATGCCAGAAAAATAAACAAATTCTAAAATACAATACAATAAAGAGCAGAAAATAAGATAATATTAGTTATCACAAATTGAATTCATCACAACTGGTTAGTAAAATAGTAATGTTCAACAAAGAAAAGTGTATAGTTAAAGTAAAGAAAATGTCAGTTTGTGTTATTCCAGCTAATTTAAGTAAAGTGAATTTTTCCCATAAGTAATCCATAAGTATTTGAAGGTGTGTGATTGAGTGTGTGTATGCGTGTGTACCGTTACATATAATAGTCTTTCTTTTATCTTGTCGAAGTGGTTCTTAACTATAGGGTTGGTTCTTGCATGGAGTCGTGCTGTTATCTTCGGAGTCACGTTGTCTTTCTTTAACGTTCTTGAAAGGGTTACGTTATTGTCTTCATTT
>NC_061100.1:60977203-60982203 GCF_015104395.2 Macrobrachium nipponense
TATCCACCAAAGGAATAGGAACTGCAACATTATCTCGTACTTCGAGTCTAACCTGCTGCGCTTTCCCATGCGCTCAGCTTGCGAGAGCTGTGCTTCTCTTCCTCGCTTCCTTTCCTGTGCTATCTCACGCTCACGTCTTGTAAGTGGTGACGGACTGAGTGGTGGAGACTCTTCATGGGTGTGGGTTGGCGATGTGAACTCTGGGGATTGGACTGTTGGGAGTGTAGATGGAGCAGTGTCGGCTGGTTCTGCAGGGTCTAGTGTAGGCTGAGGGGTGTGGGCTGGTGGTGTTTGGTCTGGTGTAATCTGATCAGCGTCAACTGATGTTGTAGGGATTGGTGGAGACTGCGCATTGTCGGCTGATGCTATAGGGTCTGGTGTAGGGTGAATAGTGATGGTTGATGCTGTAGGGTCTGGTGTAGGGTGAATAGTGTTGGTTGATGCTGTAGTGTCTGCTGTAGGCGAGGTGTGAGCTGACACTTCATCTTCTGTTTCTTCTGAAATAAGGGCAAGCAGGTCATCTTCTGTCTGAAGCCTGTCAATAACCTCTGAAGGGAGACATGATGATGTTAGACCCACTTTAGGATCACAACCAATCATAGCAATGTATGGTGTGTGCTTGATACCTGAGTGACAGGCGGAGTTCATCATGTTTTGGACAAAACGAAGACTAATGGACCAATCCTGTGTGTTATTGTCTGACACCCAAGCAATCAACATATCCTTGATGCCCCCATTGGCACGTTCCACAGAACCTTGGCTTTGGGGATGTCTTGGTTTTCCATGGACCATGGTGAGATCTGGCCAAAGATCTTTTAGTTCTGTGATGACATGAGCTGTAAATTTAGAACCATTGTCACTTTGAAGGGTTGCAGGAGCACCAAACAGCGAGAAGATGTCGAGCAGTTGAAAGGCAACTTCAGCTGCTCTTTTTGATGTATACCATAATCCACTTGAACTGAGCTTGGGGAAATGACTGCATATCTACCAGATCAACCTGGCCCCGAGAATTGAGCTCGCTGCTTAAAATAGGCTTTACAACAACTCCAGTAGCCTTCAGATGCTTCCGTTTTTCTTGGCAGACAAGGCAGTAAGACTTAAACATCTCTAAAGATTCTTTAGTAATGTTTGCATACTTTGATGCAAGATGAGCTTTCATTCCGTCACGGCCACCATGACCTGTTGCAATATGTGCCCTCTTGATGATGTCATAAGTATCCTCAACACTGACATAACAAAGTGTTGGTTCTTCTGCTGTTGTGCATTTCTCGATCAGCTTCTCCACGTCTCCACACTGAAGAACTTCATACCGGTGTGTGTGTGTGTGATTGCAAAATCTGAATTATGAGTTCGTGGTTACATTAGGGTTTTCAAACAAAGCTCTGCAGATAGTAATGGTTTATTTTGTTCTTGTTTGTAATTTTATGATTATATAATTTATGTTTGTAATTTTTGAAATAAAAACTTCATAAAAAATGAATGAGATATTAAATTCATTAAATATTTCATAGTTGCACTAATCAGTAATGCTTAATATCTCACAATAAATAGGTACATTCACAAAAAATCTAAACTACTGTGTTAAAATATCTAGGTACTTGCACTAGCTGACTGTTTCAGTTCAATTATGCACGGAAACGATAATAAGAGATAATAAAATCTTACTTCTGTAAATAAATGCATAGAATTCCTATTATGACTGTGGAACATTTTCACTCCCATATCATATATGTCCAAATATCTGGACATATCTTATAAGAAAAAAATAATCAGATGGATGCATCTGGTATCATTGGCTATGCGGGCCACGGGAAATTCAATCCAGGGATGAATTTGAACATAATAAGACATATTCTTCATTTTCTCTTCATATATCACAAGCATCTAAAATCTGAAAGCACCAATATATTCAGGGTAAATTTATTGTATGAAAGCACAAGTTCTATTTTCATCTTGATCGCATCAATGATGCAAAATCTGACGATAAGTAAAAACAGGTATAAAGAATTAAATGTTTTTCTTCACTTTTATTTGTAATTGTTTTGTGTTTTATTAAATTGAATTGTATTGTATTGAATTCAGGAAATCATGATTGAGTTGTACAATTAATACTGAATCCTGTGGTATGACCAAAAAATTTCTATGTTGTGCAAAATTTAGATAGATTAAGAAACATAAACACATTGCTAGTTTTCTAAGCTACAAATGGAAATATGAGACACAGCGAGAGGCCTACCTCCCGGTACCAGCCAATCAGAGGCTGCCAAACAAACATCTCATAGGCATGGCGCTCACCCAAGACCCTACCTTAAGTGAAATAGCTATAGGTGACCAACCTCAGCACTGCCCAAGAAAACACTGGATACCAGTCTGCTTGTTAGGGAAGGGAAAAGGGAAAGGGTAGAGGGATTTTGAGTGGTGAGGTAGGGGAGGCAAAAGATAGAGGGGGAGGTATTAGTGTCGACTACCCTACTGACAGTTATATTGTTTTCATGTGAACGCCACCCTTCAAACAATCGTAGGTGAACTGACAGATATTACTGTGGTGACTGTCCTTTTTATCCAGGTATTCCTGTGCTGTCTGTTCCTTTTATCCAAGTATTACTGTAATGACTGTCCCTTTTATCCACAAAAATACTATAAAGACTTTCCCTTTTATCCAGCCACTACTGTACTGTCTGTCCCTTTTACCAAAAATTTACTGTGGTGACTGTCCCTTTTACATAGGTATTACTGTGGTGACTGCCCCTTTTAACTAGGTATCATTGTGGTGACAACTCCTTTTATCCTGGTATTACTGGCTGTCTGACATCTTTAACCAGGTATTGTTGTACTGTCTGTCATCTTTAACCAGGTATTACTGTACTATATGACCCTTTCATCCATGCTTTACTGTGGTTACTGTTCCTTTCATCCTGTTATTTTTGTGATGACTGACCCTTTCATCCAGGTATGAATGTGATGATTATTCTTTTTATCCAGGAATTAATGTGGTAGCTGTCCCTTGTTTCTAAGGTATTACTGTGGTGGCTGACCCTTTTTTCCAGATATTACCGTACTGCCTGTCCCTTTTATCCAGGTATTACTGTGGTGACAGTCCCCTTTATCCAGTTATTGTTGTGATGTCTGTCCCTTTTATCCAGTTATTACTGTGATGACTGTCCATTTTATCCAGACATTATTGTGACGACTGTCCCCCAAGTATTACTGTGCTGAATGTCCCTTTTATCCAGGTATTACTGTGGTGACTGTCCATTTTATCCAGACATTACTGTGGCGAGATCCCATTTACCCCACTTAACATAAACATACCCTCTCCACTTAACTGAAACACCCCCACTAAACCTAAGCACACCCAGCACTAAATATAAACATAACCCCTACTAAACCTAAGCACACACCCTGCAAAAGCAAAACACACCCCCTGCTAAACATAAACACCACCCCACTAAACTTAAACACACACCCCCACTAAACCTAAGCACACCCCAACTAAGCCTAAACACACCCCCTTCTAAACCTAAACACATCCTCACTATACCTAAGCACACACCCACACTAAATCTAAACACCCTCCACCCAATAAACCTAAACACAAACCTTGATACAGAATTAACAATCACAGGAATATCAAATCAAGTATGCTAAACTCATAGTTTCTTTACCTATAAGTTACAAAGGGAAGGGGAAAGGGAATGATGTACGGATTAGAAACTCTCGGTTATCTAAGCTAGGTCAAATGATGGCCACATGCTAAGTTTTATCTAGATTGGACAAGCGGTTAAGATTCCTATAGTGCACAAACATAACCACAAATATACTAACAAACATTTACACACACATAATATATATATATATATATATATATGTATTTGTATGCCAACTAAAAGTACCTGTGTATCTTTATTCTAATAGCAGGATACAATAATGAATTGACCAACATTAGCATAATGCAGCAGGACGGGTCAGTGGACTGAGATGGTTAGATTGAACACAAAATGTAGTGACGCTATTCTGACATATGTAACAGTAAATCATACAGTAGCCTTTCCTTGGGTGGAAGTTAAAACTGAGGTATATGTTATAATCTAAGGGTTAACACAGTAAGGTAGTAATGGGTGTGGGTTTTCTTCGAAATATTAATTTCCGCAGGAACACTAAGGCTGCTAACTGTGAGAATTCACTTATGAAGTGTAGTGGGAGCATGAAGATTGAGAATGAAGGTTCAGTTCTCTATTCTCATTTAAATTTTTCATTTTTCCAACCAAGTAACGCTGTTTCCGGAGTATTGGCCTTGCTAAAGCTAGTTAATCTTGGTTACAAGAGTGCACGAGTCGAGCAGTTTTCCCAGTCTTGAGACAGGACGACACTATAAATCAATACTTATCAGTCGCGCTCCCCTATATATCCTCTCTCTCTCTCTCTCTCTCTCTCTCTCTCGATTGGAAGAATATTACATCATAATCACAATGCTCTGAGTGACGACAGTTTTTTCATTCCCAGGATACCTGTTCAACATATATAGACAGACACAAGGAACATTTCCCGCTTCCTTTCAAGGATATTTGAATTTTTTTAAATGTTACCACATCTAGAGTAGAGACTGGTGATTACAGATCTGTGAATGTTATCATCGTTCATCAGTGGTGTAGCAAAGACATTGCAAAGACACTGTCAGTGACTATTTTCTTACCATGACAATTGTGATTCCGAATTTTATTAACGTTTTGAGCACATTTCTCTTTTACATGCAAGATAAATCTTCACTCCTTCCCGAAAAGACTACTTGGCTTACATTTTCTTTCTAATCAATCCTGTGTTTTTGAGTCGTTCATAATTTCTGTTCGATTAATTTTCTTTTGTTTTCCCTTTTGATCAACCCTTCCACAGAACGGCTCCTAATTTCATCTTTTTCTTCATACTGATTTCTTCTTTCATAAATATGCATTTAAGCATGTGAGGATGAATCTTGCTTTTTACTCTACTGAAATTCTTTCTTA